>NC_091126.1:9387500-9615000 GCF_040183065.1 Periplaneta americana
AGAATATTGTACGAAATGGAAATATAAAAATTGGAAATTTATCGTTTGAGGAGGTGGAAAAATTCAAATACCTGGCAGCAACAGTAACAAAAATATAAATGATACTCGGGAGGAAATTAAACACAGAATAAAGACGGGAAATGCCTGTTATTATTCGGTTGAGAAGCTTTTATCATCCAGTCTGCTGTCAAAAAGTCTGAAAGTTAGAATTTATAAAACAGTTATATTACCGGTTGTTCTTTATGGTTGTGAAACTTGGACTCTCATTTTGAGAGAGGAACTTAGGTTAAGGATGTTTGAGAATGAGGTGCTTAGGAAAATATTTGGGGCTCAGAGGGATGAAGTTACAGGAGAATGGAGAAAGTTACACAACACAGAACTGCACGCATTGTATTCTTCACCTGACATAATTAGGAGCATTAAATCCAATTGTTTGAGTTGTGTAGGCCATGTAGCACGTATGGGCGAATTCAGAAATGCATGTAGAGTGTTAGTTGGGAAGCCGGAGGGGAAAAGACCTTTAGGGAGGCCGAGACGTAGATGGGAAATAATATTAAAAGGGATTTGAGGGAGGTGGGATATGATGGTAGAGACTGGATTAATCTTGCTCAGGATACGGACCACACGTGAAACCATTTATAGTTGTAATGTTCTGAGAGCATTGCAAATCCTCTGTTTCTTTAATAATAACAGTGATTGACTGGAGCTAATTCTCGTCTGCATAGACAAAGCCAGTATTTAGGATAATAAATTAAGGAGGAGTGTGTCAAATTTCAAAATAAATGCTGCCAAGGCTACAGAAATGAAACAGCCTGAAACAAATATGATTTCAAAACCCATACATTTTACATGAAATTGTTTCTTGTTTTCATGCAAACATTTCTTTAATAAAGTTTCGGTGAATTAAAGTGTCCTAAATTCTGAGTGACGCTATACAGAGTTTTAAAATTGGAGAATTTACAGTATATACAGTACTCTTCACGGAACGAAGTATAATAAATATGGATCTAAGGAACAATGAATGTCCTTGAAGATAGAAACTAGCTATTCTTCTCTTTAAAGCTATAGTAAGAGGAAATTATAATACTCCAAACGTGAAAGGAAAAAATCTCGTTTAAATATGTTTACGTCTTACGCTAAGGCCGGAGGAAACCATTGTGAATGCATGTGAGTCGCTTGTTGGGCAATCAAGAATGTTCGATGGAACGCGTGCTTTTCTCCGACCAAGAGCAGAGCTATGAGTAGAAATTATTGCACATTGCAAGGAACATTTCATGTAGTAATAAGAATAAGGTCCTGTAGCTGGATTTTGAAGCAGCGTTTAAGTTTGTTACTTATTCCGGTGAGTAACAGACTATCTACTATCAGCACCTGTAGCATTCCTTGAATATCGTATATGAAGAAAATTATTATTATTATTATTATTATTATTATTATTATTATTATTATTATTATTATTATTATTATTATTATTATTATTATTAATATTTTAGTCCACACCTGTGGAGTAACGGTCAGCGCGTCTGACTGCGAAACCAGGTGGCCCGGGTTCGAATCCCGGTCGGGGCAAGTTACCTGGTTGAGGTTTCTTCCGGCGTTTTCCCTCAACCCAATACGAGCAAATGCTGGGTAATTTTCGGTGCTGGACCCCGGATTCATTTCACCGGCATTATCACCTTCATTTCATTCAGACGCTAAATAACCTGAGATGTTGATACAGCGTCGTAAAATAACCCAATAAATAAAATGAAAGTATTATTTTATGTTATTATTTTATTATGTTATTATTATTATTATTATTATTATTATTATTATTATTATCATCATCATCATCTTGGTGGTGGTAATGTTGATATTGTTTGTGCGAAAATGCTATGAAAGACTCATATTTTCTAAAGCCCTCCAGTGAATCTGGAACGATGCATTGGTAGTTAAATCGTGGGGTCGTCTTTAAACAACCGACTTTTGTGCCTCATACCCCACTAGCTATTAATTCATTCATTCATAGTGTTCTGCGCAAGGAGGTCTTTCACTGCAAACCCAGCTTTGTCCAATCTTTCCTATTTCCTGCCTTTCTCTTTGTCTCCTCATATGATCCACATATCTTAATGTCGTCCATCATCTCATATTTTCTTCTGCCTCGAACACTTCTCCCGTTTGCCAATCCTTCCAGTACATTTTTCAGTAGGTAGTTTCTTCTCAGCCAGTGACCCAACCAATTCCTTTTTCTTTGCTGATCAGTTTCGACATCATTCTTTCTTCACTCACTCTTTCCAACACAGCTTAATTTATTATTCTGTCTGTCCACTTCACACACTCCATACTTCTCCATAAATACATTTCAAATGCTTCTAGTTGTTTCTCTTCACTTTGCCGTAATGTCCAATGCCACACTCCACACAAAGTTCTTCACTATTCTCTTCTTTAGTTCTTTTTCCAGAGGTCCGCAAAAAATGCTCCCTTTTCTATTAAAAGCTTCCTTTCCTGTTGCTATCCTCCTTTTGACTCCCTGCTAGCAGCTCATGTTAACTTACTGCTTATACAGTATATCCCAAGTAAAGGCTGTCCACTTGCTCTACTGCCCCATTTAGAATTCACAAGTTCACCTTCTTACCTATTAAACGTGCGTTTAATAGGTTGAAATCTGAAGTTAGAATGAAACTCAGACTTTGTTTTACGTCCCTTGTTCCCAGACAAATACTCATAGGACACTGGAGGAAAAAAAAACACAAGTCTAATTTATTGCTTTGAATTGTTATTTAGGGTAAAGGTTTGTAATATGTGATATGAGTAATACTGTGATAGTTCTATTTGAGAGGAAGATCGGTTTTTTGCGTCAACGTATTAAGTGAATGTTCGTGGGCAAGTTTCTGCACAAAATCCGTCCTTCTCTCGCGCAGTAAAATTGTAATAGATTCTCAAAAAGAACAAACACAATATTACTCGTATCACAATATTACCAAACTTTACCCAATTTGTAGAGTATAACCTATACGATTTTCAGCGTCTTTATTTTCTTTTGTTATATTGTACACGGAAATTAATGGCACTGCTATTATTCCAAAATTGTTAAATAAATTCCTCTCGGCCACTTTATGACTGCAAGATATAATCACATAGTGTCTGTTGAATTTACGCCGAAAATGTTGACTTACAGTAATTGAAGTTGTTGAAAGGAAGCACTTTCTATTGAGAAACCACAGTTATTTCCACATATACGTTTGACAGAGCTTTGAAATTATCATCTATTTCGAAGAACTAATGTCGGCCTCGGTAGCGTAGTCGGTATAACGCTGGCCTTCTCTGCTCGAGGTTGTAGGTTCGATCCCGACCCAGGTCGATAGCATTTACGTGTGTTTAAATGCGACAGGCTCATGTCAGTAGATTTACTGGCGTGTAAAAGAACTCCTGCGGGACAAAATTTCGGCACACCGGCGACTCTGATATAACTTCTGTAGTTGCGGGCGTCGTTAAATAAACCGTAATTTAGGGCCGTATTCATAGACATTTTTAGCGCGGGTTTCCGGTGGATGATCAGCGTTTTTCGTATTCATAAACCAGTGTTAGCGATAGCATATTATTTGAATTCTGTACTAGTAACCAGTGGATAGCCGGGGCTAGCTTAGTACGCTCGTAGCGCGTGCTGCGAAATGTCTATGAATAGCACCCTTAATTTTTAAAGAACTAATCTGGTTTCATATACTGTAGATTATTCGCAAGTTCAGATACAAAAACTGCAAATTAACGCATTTGTTTCCAAAAATAAAGCGAATATTTTGCTCTCAAAATGAATTTCTTTTTCTTTTTTTCGTTGAAGTTTGACCTCTTGGTTTTGTACCAAGCTGCTATAAAGTAGTTTTGTTGTTACATTGTTTTTATTGGAATATTATAAGTCGCGAGAGATTTAGCGGATGTTGGAACATTATTCCTTACGAAGTATCTTTCCTGTCTGCACTGCTGGATAGTGAGCGCTTTTGTTGTAGTACAGTTCTAAACTGTGGATTCTGAAGTTACTAGCGATTGATTAATACGTGTCTAATACAACTCCAGCAGCGATTGAAATAACACAGAGGAACCAAATTTAAAATAGACTAAACGGTCTGTAATTAATGGATTAACTCTTTGTACAGTCTCGTTAAATATAAGTAGGAAAACATACAAGCGTTTTGGAGTTGTCAACTTAATGAATTAATTGCAAACATTTTTCTTTCCTTTTGGTTTCTCATTATAGAAGTATGATGAGGAAGTACCGTGAATTTAGAAATCAGATTTCGTCATATAGACGGAACCTAGCTGTCTTATAGGGAAAAAATGGTACAAATGCATTTGTACGACTTCAGTAATTAGCAGTAATGCTCGTAGTTGGTGTACTTGTACC
This sequence comes from Periplaneta americana, assembly GCF_040183065.1. Taxonomy (NCBI): domain Eukaryota; kingdom Metazoa; phylum Arthropoda; class Insecta; order Blattodea; family Blattidae; genus Periplaneta; species Periplaneta americana. The sequence continues at coordinate 9,391,879 of NC_091126.1, forward strand.
ATTTAGGCGGCTGAAAACGAAAAAATTAAAACTGTTGAAGCAGAAAGGGAGGAATACCAGAAGAAAGCAGAATGAGCAGTACAGAAAAAAAAAAGATATCGTAAAGGAATTGTCACTTTTTATTTAACAATAATATTTATTGTATTTGTACCACTTTTTGTCTGAGCAACCTTATTTGTGTAAAAATAATGCAAGAGAGAAAACCCAAAATGTTTATGAAGGACGATTTCTTGTAGATAGTGAAAAAGAAGACAAACTACACTGCATTGGGTTATATTACAATTAATATTCAATGTACTGTCATTTTTATTCAATAATAATATTTCAGACATGCTTGTACCAGTTTTGTCAGTGCAATCTTACGTGTAAAAATGGTACAAGAAAGATAACTCTACTAGGAAACAGAAAAAGGAACATTTTCATAAAATAATATTCTCATGAATATTTCAAATATTTGTTGAATATAAATGTTCATAAATTTCTTTATTTAGAAGTATACAAATTTTTCAGTCATTGCTTAAGGGGTTAGGTACAGCTTAGAGCAGTAAAATTTTCGGAAATATTCAACATTATTTGCCTCCATTACTGTATCTTGTACAATAATGAAAATTTGTAGGCCTATGTGTAAAACACTGTTCTTCTGCTACATGCAAAAAAAAATTTACGATTTAAAACAAATTATATATATATATATATATATTTCAAAATTCATAATGGTGGCAGTTCACTGTTAAATGATGAAGCTTTACCCTCATAATTCATAAACTTGTTAAATTTTTTCATGTTCTCTCTTTTTATTTTATTGCTGAAACTCATGTTTACTATATCATGCTGTTTCAACTACATTTATTAATAAATAATATTCTTTTTTTATTTTCTGTTAGAAGAAAATACTGATATTTGACCTTTTTTTTAAATTAATTTATTTTTATCAGACAATCTATCAACGATAGAGAAGTGATATTGCATCATATTGCAGATATAACATGCATAAATACACACAAAAGAATTTCATCACAAAATGTTGGATAGTTTTTAGTTATGTGGGAAACTCTTTATCGCTGCACAGTGAACTGAATTTTGAAAAAAAAAAAAAAAAATGTAAATAATTTTTTAATCATAACAATATTTTTTTCATGTAGCAGAAGGACAATGTTTTACACATAGGCCTACTAATTTTCATTATTGTAAAAGATACGGTAATGGAGGAAAAATGTGTTGAATATTTCCAAAATTTTACTGCTGTAAGCTCTACCTAACCCCTTAAAGTTACACACAGTTTTCCAACAATTGTACCCCTGTCATTTGTACCATTATTTTACCGAACCCCTCATTTGTCATCCATAAAAGACCATTTCTGCTAATGTTTTGATAAAACAGTTTTAGAAATCTTAATTGATTAGTCAGTGTTTTTTTAGTTGGTTATTTAACGACGCTGTATCAACTACTAGGTTATTTAGCGTCGATGAAATTGGTGATAGCGAGATGGTGTTTGGCGAGATGAGGCCGAGGATTCACCATAGATTACCTAGCATTCACCTTACGGTTGGGGAAAACCTCGGAAAAAACCCAACCAGGTAATCAGCCCAAGCGGGGATCGAACCTGCGCCCGAACGCAACTTCAGACCGGCAGGCAAGCGCCTTAACCAACTGAGCCACGCCGGTGGCCTGATTAGTCAGTGTTAGTGCATTTGAGTGGTAGTTAAAATTTGACGTTCGTAATTGCTATTAGGTAACCGATTGTTATGTAAAATGCAACATTTCTTGTGGCCATCTCGAGGATCTGCCGCTGAGAAGAGTGAGGTTGGGGATTCGATTTCGGAAACTGGCTCTGTGCTGCAGGACTCTACAATGCGTGAAGTTGTGAAATACCAAGCAGTAGGAAAAGAACTTGAGATTTTTGGAACCGGACAGAAGTTAATAATTCTTTAATTAAATCATGCTCCAATGTAAAAATAAGTTAATTAAAAACAACTACAAATTTACGTCAATGATGCACACGATTGCCAGATTACAAGGCTTACAATACACGGCGCACGCGAAGTCTTTCACAGATTATAGACATTTATTACTGTAAATCTACGCTAGGTACTGCAAATGATACTCCAACTTACGAAGTTTTCATGCATACATTTTAATATGCGCTCCGTTTGTTGCCCGGAGAACGTCTGAGCGATACTCGATTTCATGCCATGTTTCTCGTCAACATCCCGCTTTTCCGACTTCCAAAACCGACGTTCTATCTTTGACTTTTCCAGAAGTGTGAAAAATTTTGCACAGACGGCTGCAATTCGACGTGTACAAAGTGCAAATCATGCAAACTTTGTTACCAGACGACCGTCCCCGAAGTGCAATCTTTCATATCTCCGAAATAGTCAACAGACATAATGCTCGGATTTGGGGGGGGGTCATAAAATTGAGATGTTGACAAAAACATGGCATGAAATCAGGTTTTGAGGTGACGTTCTCCGGGCAAGAAACGAAGCACATGTTGAGGCGTATCCATGAAATATCTGAAGGGTGAGATAACATTTATTGCAAACCGCGTCCCTGTATCTAGAGTAGTTTTTTAAGTAATACATACTTATAATCAGGGAAATACTTTATGTTCACTCTGTATAAATGTCGTCTCTCTCTCTCTCTCTCTCTCTCTCTCTCTCTCTCTCTCTCTCTCTCTCTCTCTAGGAACCCCGCAAAGAAATTTGGTAGAGCCGAGTATAGAAAGTGATGATTATGGTGATGATAATGAAAATAACTAATAATAATAATAATAATAATAATAATAATAATAATAATAATAATAATAATAATAATATAGAAAACGATTCGTCAGGGAAATTGACCATGAACTAAAGGGTAATGATGGTAAATACGAAGCTTAATATAGCAATGGAGACAAAGGGAAGAACGGGATATTACTCCTGACTGTATACGGTTGAGATCTTAAATCCTGATTTATTCAGAAATTCCTTCGTACTAATGCCATTACATGACCGACATTAAAATGTTTCTCTAGTTGAAAAATAATTGTTACGTATAGTAGTAAGCATTCTCCACCGAGAGTGCCGTCGCGACAAGAAGTGGTTTATGGTAGAAAGTTTCTTTTGTACTTGAAGATCCTACGTTCCATGTGGTTGTGGCTGAAAGAGATAAATAAGACGATTTTGTTGTGACGAAAGTGTGCCTCGGACCTTGAGAGTGCCGTCGCGCCGCAGGACCTCTGTTCATGTTGTGATTATCAACAGTGATCTCACTAGATGTTTTGGTTTATCTAGAGAAAATCAAAACTCGAGGGTTTAATTGACTATTACACGATTAGAAGAAATTATATAAAGATTAGAAGAAATAAAGTACTCTAATACAATAAAACATTAATTGACTGACTGAAATTCTATTTCACTAATGTTAGCTTCACCAAAACGTTTGAACGGAGCCGCCATTTTCAGTTGACTGTCTATGCTGTAAACAAACGACGATCGCAAATCATGTTTTATAGTACCGTAAAGAATTTGCAGTTTGAAATGTTGGGCAACAAAGAAACAAATGCTAGGGTAGTGATAAAAACAAACAAATGCTAGGGAAGCGATAAAATTGTTCGATAAGCAGCCATAATTGATGGAAAGACATCCTTTCGTACCGTTTTGTTGGTCAAAAGTAGTGTGACGTAGTAATAGTGTAATAGTCAGAGAAAAAGCTATATAAAAATAACGACATAAAATTCCACGTTCCGTTTGAAGTTTGTACACCAATTTCTTCTTAATTCAAAAGGCTGCTTATTCATATAAATAATCCTTCCTCCTTCCATACCTAGCGCTTGATGCCCGTGCACGGCGTCAAGGTCAGAAAAATGCGCTTGTTTTGACATTACTGTAGTAGGCTCTTGAAAATACAATGAGAGGAATTCGGCTGGCACTGAGGATCGTGTCTCGGTGTGGCTCAGATGGAAAGAGCGCTCAGCGCGCATAGCTGAGAGGACCCGGGTTGGATTCCCGATGCCGGAACGATTTTTTTTTTCAAATTAATAGATATTTACAGTATGGCTACTTATAGTCATTGATTATTCATTGAGGATGGCGAGACCTCATATAGGAATATAGGTATATAGTCTACAAACTCTACATTGTCTACATGTTGTTTACGTCTACTTACACGTAAACTATCGAACTTTATGCGTAGACGCACATCATTGCTTTATTCAGGGACAATATGTTTTCCATACACACATGCATGTCCGTATATATGAGGCGCTAAGCGCACAAGTGGCCTAACCGACAAAATTATATTTCAATTTACCTCTTTGTAACAGTGTGCGAAATGCGATATGCAAACGAAACTTGTGCTCAAATCTCATGGAAAAACTGAGAATTTTGATTAGGCCGAATTACAGTTTGAAGAGAACAGTATGAGGGAGCTCTTTTAAGTAATAAACTCAATATGCAAATTTTGTTGTTTGGGCCATTTGTGCGCTGAGCGTCTCATATTACACAGAACCAGCTCCGTAGCTTATAGCATATTATTTAGAAGTAGACATATCTGATTGAGAAGAAAATCTTTTACATCAGGTCAAAACTCCCTTTGGAGTTTGCACACGGGTAATAACTGTCAATTATACGTGACCTACAGAAATGTAGCTCCAATGAAAACTGCAGGACATGTGAAATGGCTTAAAAATATCGTAAAATATTCCATTCTGTGAGTATACTTGAGTATTGCTTCTACTTTTCGCTAGCACACACGTGTCCTGCCCTAGATTACAGGAATAATTTAATGAGCTCGGTGCCTTCTAAGAACTGTTTTATAGGCCTATATTCCTATTCCGCATTTGAAGACTATAGGGGGGAAACCTGATAAGTCACGTTTTATTGCTTTTACAGGAAAGAAAATTAAAAGTTTCAGGACACATTATATTATTTTATGTTGTCTTTGGGTTATCGTTCTTCATATTTCTTTGGAGTAATGAGGTTGTTATTCTGTATAGTATAAACTACACAAATCTACACTACCTGAGCTATTACGTGACATCTAGAACAGAAAAGCGATAATTTTGAACTTTTTCCCTATGCTCGTCATTTGAGAGTAATATTCAACTCTTTATGCCAGTATAAATGCGGTCAATGTATAATGTTCGTTTGTGTGTGTGTGTGTGTGTGTGTGTGTGTGTGTATTCACGTTTAGGAAAGAGCATTGGTCTTACAGAATGACTGCTGCCCCTTGCTGGCAGATTGAGATGTTACTTTGGTAGGCCTTTTTTTTCAGTAGGTTATTTTACGACGCTTTATCAACATCTTTGATTATTTAGCGTCTGAATGAGATGAAGGTGATAATGCCGGTGAAATAAGTCCGGGGTCCAGCACCGAAAGTTACCCAGCATTTGCTCATATTGGGTTGAGGGAAAACCCCGGAAAAAAACCTCAACCAGGTAACTTGCCCCGACCGGGAATCGAACCCGGGCCACCTCGTTTCGCGGCAGAGGCGCAGACCGTTACTCCGCAGGTGTGGACTTGGTAGACCTACATGTCACTCGAACAAAGCACAATTTTCTCATAAGTTTAAATTATGATTTAATGAGTAAAAAAAGGTTTCGCTTGCTTGCAATCTGTTAAGTTAACAAGATAAAACTGCTACTGCTACTACTATTACTGCTAAATTAAGTACTATATTGTTTTTTTTTCCTGTTTCATCGTAGTTCCAATTGCTGCTCATGCGTATATCCTTGTGCATTATTACTTGACTGCACGGTATGTCAAACTCCACAGGGAGTTATGTTCTTTACATAAACGAAGGAATCCACGCCGATCAACGTTCTCCCGTACCGTCGTTACGAGAGTTGTATAGCTACAACAGGCACGAAGTTACTGTGCGACGGAGTACAGGTGGAGTGAGGTGGCGCGTTCAGTTTTGTTTACCTGTGCGTTAGTGTACAGTCCGGTTCGTGATCAGAGGTACAGTATTCTTCCGCTTCTCCCTACGAAACGAACTCAGGCCATCACAGTGCATTTTCAATTCATAGGGCCTAACGAACAGTTTTTTCGAACTAGTTGCAAGTGTGTACATGGTGTACATTGCAACGCTAACGCCTTCAAAGTCGCCAGGGACATGAAAATTTGTGATGTAGGCTATGTATCCTACTTCATTTTCCACCGACACTAGATTGCACTATTAACAGTAGAATATAACGCAGCACTTTGACGTCGTTGTTTACATTCACAGTATGTCTGTCTACTATGTTCAAGGAACTCTATAGTCAAGTTGTGCGTAGCTAAATGTCCCGGATCCTAAGCCTGGTTATAACAACCTCGCTTTAATCGAATTCCTCGAATTCATTGTTTCAACAAGCGCACTTCGAATTTATATCAAGTGGAATTCCGACAATGTTTGCGCTATTTTTTCTTTCTGTTCCATGATCCTTTGCATTGGTTTTTTAATCACACCTGCAGACAAAAATTATCGACTTTGGAAATTTCCTTGTTCCAAGAGTCCCGATGCAGTGTGATGCAACCTCATGTTGTGACTGCATGCAATCACCGTCACATCGGACGGTCCGACACAAAACCGTCCTGTCCGATACAGAATGTCCGATGCGGTATGATGCAGACTCATGTCGTGACAATGCATGCAATCACCGTCTCATCGGACGGTCTTAGACAAAACCGTCCTGTCCGATACAGGATGTCCGATGCAGTATGCTGCCGGCCCTGCGATGTCTGATAGGTAGGACCTTCAGTCTGCCACGCTGGCAGTCCGGTTTTGTGTCCTGGTCACGCCTGGAATTTTTCATCGAAAAATCTATTGTCACACTTGTGGCCAACAAGGTCGCATTGGAATTTTTCTCGGGGTTCTCTCGTTTCCCCATATTGGGCATCTACATCCACTTCGTTCCATGTTTTACATTAAATTGTAGCTGCTGAATGTTACACTTTATGAATGTGTTTACGCCATTTTACTTCGTACTGTTTTGTTTGTACCGGGTCTCGGTAGAACTATTTCAATACGTAGCCCGAGAGGTCATTTCATCTGAGGTACAGCTCATCTGCGCTCTTGTCAGTTAAAAAAAATTAAAAATAGATCGAATTTATTTATTAATTAAATTATTGATCATAAAGTTTACTAGCGATTGTGTGTTTCGATGTATTTCATTAACCCCTTAAATATGAGCTCTCGATTTTCATTCATATATTGAATAGAGGTCAGACCAGCAGTCATCAGCACAGTGCACCCTCGGGCTAGCGTCTCTTACCTGCGGATAAGAGAGGTACTAGCGTGCACCCGCGGCTGCTGGCGGGTATGTTTTCTCCCTCTCTCTTCTCCACGACGGTGCATATTCAGACACACTCCTTACCCGTTACCCATTTCAACGAATGCTGACGACCATTGGGTTAGGCAGCAAAACTAATCTGAAATGAAATATTGTAATTTTTTGGACATTCTGCTTGAATTTTTATAGTTTTGGTTCATTACGTTTTGATCCTTAAATGTAGAAGCACTTAGCAATGAATGAGAAGGCGGCTTGCTCAGGACGAAGTTCCTGTCAATCCCTAAGCTCGACTCCTGACCCTGTGGAACAACCCCACAGTTAAGCCTTAACCTCTGTTGCACATTAATGAAATGCATGTTGGTCCTCGAACTGCGAACCGAGTACACTGTGAATGAAGCTTTCTTAAATTGAACATGCATCACTATTTAAAAAATCTAATTTAAATTCGTTTGTATTCAGCATTTTCTCGTAATGACGCTTGCAAGTTAAAAGGGTCAATTGAAGCATGAGTCTTCATATTTGAGTGAAAATGAATTGCAAGGCAAATAGAAAAAAGGAGCCCAATCAAGTGGGAACGCTGTTAGATTTGTATCTCGTTAGTTTGTTAAAGGGTCGACAGGGGCCGTTTCAAGCAGCAAGTCTGACAGCTGACAACTGTGGAAGAGCGGCCGAGGACTGAGTTACGCACTGGAATCGAAACCTGATCTGGGATTGCTGGAAAGTCCGGTGTTCGATGTTAGATAAAGTTTGCTTCACTCCCACCAAAGACATTTCACGATAGTGAAATCAGATTTCTGTTTCTTACGAAATGCATTTCCGTTGTTAAATATGTAGGCCTACACTTACCGGAAAAAAAGAATGGACCGATTCTTGGTCGATAGAAATGCTAATTTCACTCGTGTAAACGTACTGCACTTCAAGGAATTGCTGTTGTGTCTCTTCATTGAAAGTCGTCCATCTACAATGGAGTCAACTTAACGAGCTGTGTGTGGCCCAGTGGTAAGATGTCTAATATCCGTACCAGAGGTTGTGAGTTCGTCTCCCGGTAGGATAAAATTATTTTTTTATTTGAGTTTTTAATTAATCTATTAGTTTAAATGTGAAAAGGCATAAACTTCGTTATGCCTGCCTTTTAAAAATATTGCCCATCATGTGTGGGCTATTAATAGGCGGAGACCTGGCCTGTATAAATGAAAAATACTTCTGTCACACCCTAAAAAAAACAGACGCATATCAAACAAATAATTAAATAAACAAGAAACAAACAATTTGTTAATATATTAACAAAAAAGACCTGTGGTGGGGACTAGTATCTCGTCCACAAACCACCTGCATCAACAACTGCCCTCATTCTGCGCGTCATAGAGCCCACAAGATTATGGAACAGGTCTAAATTCATGGCCACATTCTCCCACTCACCTAGAACTCTGTCCCACAATTCGTCAGCTGTCCGAACGGGTGGTTGTTCTCCTCAGTTAGAGCGTAGTATCCGTTTGACTGTAGTATACAAATTTTTAATCGGATTCATATCTGGTGACTTTGGAGGCCAGTCGACCAGGTCGGCATCAGGCCTCCTCGTAAACAATCTCTGAATCCGGTTGGCGGTGTGTATCGGGTGATTATCCTGCTGGAAAAGAAGTGTTTCTTCTGGATATCGTTCTTCGGGCGGAAGGGATCATTACATTTGCCAAAATGTGTTCGTAGACTTCATCCGTAAATCGATCGTGGATGAGTTCCAGAAGTCCTACCCCATCGTATGACATCCACCCCCAAGACGCGACGCTCACGCGAGCCGACCTGTTAAGTCGTCTCACGAAGCGTTCATCGTATCGATGGCCATCCATAAGATAAACTAGGGCAGGACCATCGTTGCTACTGGAGACAATTACCTCGTCGGAGAAAATGACATTTCTCCAATCGAAGTCCTGTCGGAGAGTAGCATACGCTAGACGGTCCACGGCATGCTCCATCGTCAAATATTCTCTCCACGACGACACCTTATGCCACGCTCTCTAAAACGTCTCCTCACGGTGTATGGGGAACCTGGAAAGTTGGACGTCATCTTGAGTTCAGAGGCAGTTCTAAAAGGACGGTTCTCAACTTCTCTCAATAACATGGCGTCCTCTTCCCTTGTAGAGATGCGCGGCCGATCAGGAATGGGACGATTCACAACTTCACCATTCTCGATAAAAAATTTAGTTCACCGCTTAGCAGTTGACAATGGGACTCCTATTTCTCTGGCCGCCATCGACGCAGAATAATCTACGCGAACCTGGGCAATGACTTGTTGACGGAGTTGTCTCTCTGCCATCTTCAAGCGTAATGACGAGACAGAATGTTTTATTAACAGACAGGAGTATTGCTTGGAAGAGAGAGGGAAGTTTACTATTTATTAGAATCTGGGCATATTCTAAAAGATATCGCCACATAAATATAGCTTTGCGAGACATATGAGATACAAATTTGTAATTAAAGGAGAAGATTGTGAGAGATTCGAACCTTGAGCTACTATTGTTAATTCGTCCAATAGACCAATGCCATAACGACTTGCGCTACTGAGACTGTTAATATCGTTTCGGCATAATACGTAGTTTTTCTGTTCATATTCGCTTCGGTTGATTTTGTATTTATCAATTTTATTATTATTTCATTCTTCAGAGGCCCTGATGTATCTAGAATCAACCCTCCATTCGATTTTATAACATATTTTTAGACTCTTAAACGAAATACAGAAAATTTAAATGTTTTAATTATGTGTTACCTGGTGAACTACGGCTTTGACGAGACGAGCATGCGCAATGTTATGTCTCTGGAACTTACAAATTGTCGGCGGCCTATTCTTTTTGCCGTTAAGTGTACATAGAGACGATTAATTACATTTCAGAAAGAAGGAAAATTATAGCTCTTGAACTTATTCTTTTCTTGTTGGCAAATTGGCAAATGATTAACTTGCTCTCAGAGATTCCGTATTTGCGGGTAATGTATTAGAACTTCGATATATAGGCCTACAGCAATTAACTGAGCAGCTTCCTGCATTCGCGAGATGTCCTCCGCCCCGTTCTTCCTTTCTGTCGTCATCTGTATTCGCCTCGTGTAGCTCATCAGACGCGATACGATGTAAGTCGTGTGGGCCCAAGACTATTCCAAAAAGAGATACCTCATTTGAGTGAATTCCACGCCGAATCTGATCCAAATCATTGGCTTTAAACTTTTCTATAAAATGTCTTATTTCAAAGTATTTTCAGATCGGAGCTCATTCCTACAAATATGTTTACTTTATTCCATGCAAATTTTCAGATCCATACATATATATTTTTGTGTAGCTTTACTTTGTTTATAGTGTTTTTTTTCTCTCTCTCTTTATTTCTTGTGTAGCTTTATTTTGTATGTAGTGTATTTTTTTCTGTTTATTTCTATTATTGTATTTGTATTCCTGGTGTTGTGAAAGAGAAGGCCTGATAGCCTTAACTACACCAGAATAAATAAATAAATAAATAAATAAATAAATAAATAAATAAATAAATAAATAAATAAGTAAAGTAAGTAAAGTAAGTAAGTAAGTAAATAAGTAAATAAGTAAATAAATAAATAAATGAATAAGTAAATAAATAAATAAGTAAATAAATAAGTAAGTAAATAAATAAATAATTTTTGAACGACATTGCATATACACTGCTCATTGGAAATAACGCCATCGGTTATACCTGGTCTTATTCTCTGACTCCGCGTTAGAAAACGAAAGCCCAGGCAGGTTTTTATTCGTCTGTAAGTGGCATTTAAAAGTAATCACGCAGTAACGCAATGAGAAATATCACTTATTACTTAGATGTATTTGAAGGTATTTTGAAATAGAAATTACAGACGTGGACAAATTATTAAACTAAAATATTTATATGTACAATAAAGCTGTATTTATTCGCAGAAATAATGAACAAAAATGTATTTTGCACAGAAATAATGAACAGAAAATTGAGTCTGGAGGTTACTAATATTTTGTGAACATTCCCTTATTGTTTATTAACACGTTGATTTTGTTAGGGAAACCGGAAACCAAAGTTTGACACTTTCTTTGAATATCAGCATCATTTAGCCAGATATCAGACAGTGCTTAAAGGAGTCCATGTTTTCTTTTAAGCCTCTATTTTTTCACTTTCTTCTTCAGTATAGACCACACATTTTCAATTTTGTTCATGTCCGGTCTTCTTGCAGGCCATGGGAGAACAGACTGTTGAATATCTTTTGCAGTATATAATTAAAACACCAGCGGTACCAACACAGCCAGACAAAATATACTTAACCATTGGAAAAATATACCAGAAGATGTAAACAATCATATATACAACAATAGAGACTTTTTGAATTATACTGTCAGTTGATATGACGAATTATATTATGTTTCAAAGAAAAACGTTTTAGTCTAATAATTTGTCCACGTCTGTACTTCCTGAACTTCACTCGGGTATAGTCTATATTGGACTCTGTTCGAAGCGATAATAAATTAATTTTATAGCGTCATTGGTTACTCACAAAATAAATAATTTAATCATTGTAAACCAATAGTGGGCTTATGTTTCAACATAAGAATTGTTTCGAATACAGATTTTCGTGAAGAGCAAAGTAGGTCTGTTGAAACTCTGTGATTTTCTCTTTCATCACCAGCACTGGAGAATGCCGTATGCCAGTGGTCGTCAGCACTCGCTGAAATGTCCAAAGGGTACGCGGTGCTTTCCCGTGTGCACTGTCGTGTAACAGGGAGAGATAGAGAGCATACCCGCTATCAGCTACGGAGTGCACCCTAGTGCACTGCGTTTTCCGCGGGTAAGAGAGACTAGCACCGGCGTGCTCTGTGCTGACGACCTCTGATCTAAATATTCATCTCTTGCATTCCCTGATTTCATGCCTTGGAAGTACATAAAACATACTGTTTATGTCTGTTCCCAGTATTACGAGCAAGAATACAGTCCAAAACCGAAGTCCTGTCGAAAATAATGATTTCGAATATCGAATCCTTGTGCAGGAAAAATTTCTCTCACTTCTCGCTCACGCTGAATTTCGACGCCAAATAGACCGACCCTCTGCCCTCTAAAGAGTACTATTACTGCTACCGTACGCCATTTCTGTAGCACTATAATTTGGAGTGCATAGTGAAAATTTTTGAGCAATGTAAATCTTGGAATGTTTCTCATACATCATTGTTTTAATAATTTTATTACTTCCTTCAGGAGCATCAAAAGCGGTAGTTTATACTACATGGAAATATGATGAACTACGCAGAAACGATCAACTACAAAGTAAATATACATGCCATATGTGTTGTCCGTTCTTAAGAAAACGTATGATCTTAATAATTCCTGAGAGAATTACGTCAGTATTTCCTATGTTGCTATATTTGTATCATTTAGAATGGATTAGCAGATGCAGTGAGGTCAGACTGCAATTTGCACAAGGATTAAATTATATGAAATTAGTACTAAAATAATCTTGTTACTGACCGTGATTTGAGAATGATCACATATCGCACTCCCACTAGAAGAGTGTTACATCTATTAAACTGTCGATTTTGAGATAACACCATTTTCGTATGCAGAGAAACGTGTTCTACCATCTAAATCAGGGGTCGTCAGCACAGAGCACGCTGGGGCTAGCCTCTCTTACCCGCGGAAAACGCAATGCACTATAGTGCTCTCGTAGCTGCTAGCGGGTATGCTCTCTCTGTCTCTCTCTCTCTCCCTGTTGCACGACGGTGCGCACGGGACGGCACCGCGTACCCATTACACATTTCAGCGAGTGCTGACGACCACTGATTTAGATTGTCTATCTGTTACTACTACTACTACTACTGCTGCTGCTGCTGCTGCTGCTTCTGCTGCTGCTGCAACAACTATTGTTACTAAACTGCCGCAACTACTATGAATGTCTCTGTCTGTCAGCCTGTCCGTGAATCGGATGTTTTCTTATACCTCTTTAGCACAACATAATTTTTCATTGCGTAATACCAAGATAATATCTAGTACATATTTTCCCTTGGATAATGCCATGGATAAATGGCACCATAGTTTAGAATAACATTTTATGGTGAATGGAATATTATCTCTTATTTGTAGATGACCAAGTGTCTTCTTCAGAAAAGCAACTCCAAAAACAACTTATAAATTATAGAAACTAACTAGTGATTATAATTTTAAAATATAAATTTAAGAAAAAGAAAAAAAAATATATGGCATTTAACGGAACTCAGAACAAATTAAAAATATTAATAATAATAATAATAATAATAATAATAATAATAATAATAATAATAATAATAATAATAATAATTTATTTTAGCTGACAGAGTTAAGGCCGTAAGGCCTTCTCTATATATACATATGCATGAACTTACAAAGAATTCAACAATTTGATTTAGATGAGAGTTACATGTATACAAGAGTTATTTACGAATTAAACAACAAAATACTATGAACTATTAATTAAACACTGAAATAAACTGTGTAGCAGAATTAAGCTAAAATACATAGAATGTTAATATATTTCAAATAATATTAGATAATAGAAAGAGATTATTATGAGACAATTTTGAAAATACAGCACTATCAGGATGATGTCTAAAGAAAGAAGTAACAATGTAGTCAGTGATAGCTTAAATCAGTATGATTGGAGTGAAATGCTAATAAGGTTATCTTTTAAACTGTTTTTAAAGGTGTTTATTGTCTTGCAGCCCCTAATACTTTGTGACAAGGAATTCCATTGACGGGAGGTGGATACTGTAAAAGATGATGAATAACAAGATGTTCTATGAAGAGGTATACTTAGCGTGCCACAGATAAGTGATTTGGTATTTACGTCGTGGTTAGAGTATAGATAAGAGAAACGAGACGAAAGGTAATTTGGTGTTGAGGTATGCAGAATTCGAAAGAGTAAAGACAAAGAGTGTAAAGTTCTACGTTTTTTAAGTCGGAGCCACGAAAGACTTGCGAAGAACGGTGATATGTGATCATATCGTCGGATGTTGCACACGTATCTGACGCACATATTCTGAGCTCGCTGTAACTTGACTGACAGTTCAGAACTTAGGTCACTTAACAAAAGGTCACAATAATCGAAGTGCGGCATTACTAATAGGAACTAGTATAATTGAACAAGTGACTTCTTTTAACTATTTCTGATGCACGATGTCATGTTTGCGAAATATGAACATGGGAAAGAAGTTAGGAAGATTTCAGCACGTCTGTGGCACAATAACAAGAAACCAAATTACAATTTTATAAAAGGATGGCAGTCCCAATACTCGCATATGGATCAGAGACGTGGCCTTTAACAAAATCTGACAAGAGGAAAATTGAATCATCGGAAATAAGTTTTTTAAGGGCGGTAGCTGGAGTTTCTTTAAGAAACCAAAAAAAAAATAGTGATTACGTCAGGAATAAATTACAAATATATAACTTAAATGAAAATATGGAGACAAATATAAAAAAACGGGTTTAAACATACACAAAGAATGATAGAAAACCGCAGCCCTAAAAGAATGCTTTATTATAGAGCTCAAGGTCGGAAAAATGTAAAACCAAGACATCGTCGGAGAGACGATCTGCCACATACAGACAGTGTTACAACGGAGAGCGGAACGGGCCAGTAGGCCCCAGAGCAGCGGCAGAACTAACATGTCTGCTCTATTTGCTTTGTTCCGTTGCAGAGTGCAAGCATTTCATTAGCGTAACCGTTTAAATTTTATTTTCGATAAACTCTCGGAATTCTATTTTGTAGCATTAGAATCTTTATAATTAACAGAATAAGTAAATTTTCGCCTTCCAGCTTGTTGGACATCCTGCATCAGTGCTTGGAGCAATACGTTTGTCTGTCTGTATAGATTTGTGTGCGTCTTGTGTAGGTTAAGGTTAAGCAATGTTGAACCTTAGTTTTTGGGGACTTAAGATTCAGTCAGCCATGACCTGACACTCTCTCGGGACCATCAGTCAAACAGCTGCAATGAAGCGAGATATAGGTCAATCGCGTCGTAGGATCTCGAAGAATGGCTTCCTACTATTAAGAATGATAAGGATGATTGTGGCCTGTATTAAATGTGAATATGTTCATCTACTCTATACATATTCAAATGATGAGTTCGCCAACATGGGTTGTTCATTGAAACCAAGTGTACAAAAGTTTGAGCTCCGTTTAGTTTTTATCGCTGCGAAACGCGTGAGCTTCAAAACTGCTATGATACTAACTGTAGGTCACGGCGAACAGTGTAGTTTAGACGGTGGCGAACTGGGATCGAATCCCGCTTGAGTTGATTACTGTGTTGTATTTTCTCCGCTACTTGCGAATGTCAGATAGTCTCATTGCGAATCCTCGGACAAATTTCACTGGCAGGCACAACAAGACTTCAGACTGCGATGCGCTCGAAACAGAGAAGCAACTGTAGGCCACAGAAGGAGGAAATATTTTCGGGATTATTCGAATATTAAGGTATTTTTGGGGGCAGAAGTTAACCAGTGTATGAAACTTAGTGTTAAAAAGGCCAAATTAACGCCTCCCCATTAGTTCTCTGCTGCTGGGTGAACAGTTTATCTCCCGCCCGAAAAGCGGTAAAGGCTGGTTGACAGTAAACCGGGAACGGAAACGACAACGAGAAGAAGAACGGAAATATTGTTAAAATAAATGCATTTAAATGTGAGCATTCACAATAGTTAAATACATTTATTTTAGCAATATTTCCCTTCTCGTTCTCGTTGTCGTTTCCGTTCCCGGTTTATTGTGAATCAGCCTTTACTTTGGCCATCGGCGAGTGCGTTACTGTACCACACGCGCGCTGGTTGCAGAGAGAATGAGTCTCGGCGATTCGACACACCTCATATCATTATGTGCAATACTTCGGTGACAAACTTATCTGCTATTTTATTTATATATAATTAAATTATATCTGATTAAATATATATTCATCCAGTATATTCCAGACGGCAAACTGTGTAATAAAATTATTCTTATTGAACTACATTAACTTAGCTATCGGACCGAAAACAGATATGAAGTTCGACGAATATCAGAGTTGACAAATGTTGAAATGAAAATAAACTTATGACAACTTTTGAACATTCGAAACCTATCAAATTTTGAGGAGTGGATCAGGACAGCACGTTTGCACATCTCCTTTTTATGTTAGGTTAGGTTCTTTTCAAACTGAAATGACGAGTGAAATGTACAGTTAAAATTACTCTAACCTAACCTAACCTAACCTAACCTATCCTAACCTAACTTAACATAAAAAGGTTAGGTTAGGTTAGGTTCGAGTAATTTTAACTGTCCTACGCTTCACTCGTCATTTCAGTTTGAAAAGAACCTAACCTAACATAAAAAGGAGATGTGCAAACGTGCTGTCCTGATCCACTCCTAAATTTTGTTCGTGAAACCGGCTTTAATTCAGTTAATAGCTTTCACTTTTGCCGAGACAGACTGTTATCGTCACAAGAACAACTGTGGAGACGAATCGTCTCTAAAGTGTTTACCGACTATTCGTCCCCTTGATTTTAAGAATGAAATTGAAGCGTGTTTTTGGAGACAACCTGTCCCCTTGTAGCAGTTTGAAGTTCTCACTGCCCAACGGTCTTCATGACGGTTTACAAGAACTTGTATGATATTTATTATGGAATAATTAGGAAAAGGACACGCGTTGCTAGCGGTAATGAAGGCTCTGTTCTGGGGAACAGCTTAGCGGGCCACTCGATGAGTAATGCCGGCCACTTGGAGCACTGTTTATAAATGAGAATACCATAGAAGGGTCTTTGACCTTCAGCATACACTGATGTGTGCTGCTCAATTCTGTCTCCCATATACTGAAAATCGGAGTCGACGACTCAACGTTAAGTCGCATCAGGGTCCACGAGGAGCCGCAGGTCAGTCCTTTCAAACTTATGTCTGTTCGAATTCTTCCATTTACCGTCATTGCACCTTCATTTCCGTATTATCTCAAGGAATCTCATATTTTGAATTAACCATTGAACTTTAGCAGCGTTAATAACGTCTCCCTTGGTATAGATCCGGTGACCGTTATTGGAGTACCTTGTCCATCTCTGTCGTATCTCAGGAGCCGTAAATTCTTTAAGTTCTCTCATCTTCTTTCTTGCTCAGGAGAATAGAGTATAATTTCGATTATCCGTTCACGGTTTATCCGGTTTACGGATTACTCGTGCATGGCTTACGTTCGAAAATAATTTATTTCTTATTAGTATGAAGTGACAAGAAATCATGAAAAAATTATACTGGACTTGAACTTAAAACGGTAGGTTGTGGACTAAGCTTTGCTGCTTCGAAATTAACGGTTCCCTCTTGAGGAGGAGGGAAAACTAATTTACTTTTGTGTTCTGCATGTTCGACATGTGGCGAGAATGACTGGGGTTCCAAGCGCCTGATAAGTTACCTGACGGTCATCCAAAGGAGTGAGGGAAAAATCTCAAAAAAAAAAAAAAAAAAAGAACCTCACCCAGGCAACTTGTCCTAAGCGGGGAATCGAATCCCGGCCCGCTGGGTTCGTGAGGGAAGACACTGCCACGAGACAACAGCGGTGGACAATACAGAAATTTATTTGAATTACTTCTTTCCAATTGTCAATTTTGATGTAAGACGTAGAATTTTGGAGCAAATGATGACGATGGGTCACTAGCTTGCAGCGCGTTTGACGTTAGCAAGAAGTAATATCGGTGTGACTAATTACGGTTTACATTGCACGGTCGTTACTCCATGAACTTCACTTTGTTCTTCTGACGTTATTTTTAGCCCGTAAACACCACTTCGAACTCCAGTTCGTGCTATATTGGCGGTCGCGTAGATTTATTTTATCGCTCGTAGAATGTGATAGCCTCCCCATTCGTTTTGTTAATGTGATACCAGCGTTGGCAGACATTTAATGACTATTAGTCATGACTTAAAATAGACTCTTCTACAATGCTAACTTTTCCGTCGTACTGTGTGACGAATGTATAGAAATCACAACAAACAATGGTTTGTTTTTCTTTTTTATTTAACAAACAAGACAATTTCATAATTTTCGTAAAAGTACGTTTTTTCAACGTCCCATGCACCGATTCAGTATTTCTGGCATGTCGTCAGACCAACTGTCTGCTTGTCCGTCTCTCTGTTCCAAGCTATACTTGAAATAGAGGACAGATTCCGTACGTAATCAGTATATACAATTGAAGAATCCACTCCAAGAATGATGGATGTCATTTGGAATATATTTTGCAGGAGAAGCAATTAAAAGTTTAAAATGCTTAGCGCTCAAAGCTTAACTGTGATTTTCCGATCATTACTGGACAATGACTATCAGTGTTAATGCCATATAACTCTGTATGTACATTCTATATGTCTTAAACTATACATTGACAGTCTTGGTTCATTTTCGATAAGAAAGTGACATCCATCATTCTTGCAATGGACTCTTGAATTCCTTTCAACCAGGAATGATGTATATGGAATACAAGTAATGTTTACTCAAGTACTGAAGGATTTTTTTTTTTGGAAAAGTTATACAAGGTGATCCATTCTAGCCACCGGCGTGGCTCAGTCGGTTAAGGCGCTTGCCTGCCGATATGAAGTTGCGCTCGGGCGCGGGTTCGATCCCCGCTTGGTTTGATTACCTAGTTGGGTTTTTTCCGAGGTTTTCCCCAACCGTAAGGTGAATGCCAGGTAATCTACTGCGAATCCTCGGCCTCATCTCGCCATCACCAATCTCATCGACGCTAAATAACCTCGTAATTGATACAGTGTCGTTAAATAACCAACTAAAATTAAACAAAAGATCCATTCTAAATAATATAAGTAGGCCTAATATTAAATACTACAGGGACATCACTTTATTTTTACTTCAATTTTTATTGCACCTGAGTTTTTGAATGTACTTCACTCCCACCCCTTCTACTAATGAAGTTCAATCGTCCTCCACACAGATCCAAGACCGCATATACAGTCATAGTAGCCTTACGGTCATAGTAAACAGTTTACTTACTTACTTACAAATGGCTTTTAAGGAATCCGAAGGTTCATTGCCGCCCTCACATAAGCCCGCCAGCGGTCCCTATCCTGTGCAAGATTAATCCAATCCCTATCATCATACCCCACCTCCCTCAAATCCATTTAATATTATCCTCCCATCTACGTCTCGGCCTTCCTAAAGGTCTTTTTCCCTCCGGTCTCCCAACTAACACTCTATATGCATTTCTGGATTCGCCCATACGTGCTACATGCCCTGCCCATCTCAATCGTCTGGATTTAATGTTCCTAATTATGTCAGGTGAAGAATACAATACGTGCAGTTCTGTGTTGTGTAACTTTCTCCATTCTCCTGTAACTTCATCCCGCTTAGCCCCAAATATTTTCCTAAGCACTTTATTCTCAAACACCCTTAACCTATGTTCCTCTCTCAAAGTGAGAGCCCAAGTTTTACAACCATACAGAACAACCGGTAATATAACTGTTTTATAAATTCTAACTTTCAGATTTTTGGACAGCAGACTGGATGATAAGAGCTTCTCAACCGAATAATAACACGCATTTCCCATATTTATTCTGCGTTTAATTTCCTCCCGAGTGTCATTTATATTTGTTACTGTTGCTCCAAGATATTTGAATTTTTCCACCTCTTCGAAGGATAAATCTCCAATTTTTATATTTCCATTTCGTACTATATTCTGGTCACGAGACATAATCATATACTTTGTCTTTTCGGCATTTACTTCCAAACCGATCGCTCTACTTGCTTCAAGTAAAATTTCCGTGTTTTCCCTAATCGTTTGTGTATTTTCTCCTAACATATTCACGTCATCCGCATAGACAAGAAGCTGATGTAACCCGTTCAATTAAACAGTACGTTCCAAAAATATGTTCGCGTTTTCCAGTGACGAAAGAGCTTTCAATATTGAATCATTTTCGCACAGGTACTGTTGTCCATTTGCCTACGTCGTATCCCGGTTTCCCCCACCAGCTTTTATTCGCCAGCTAGTGGCTGTGCTGTCTTAGCTCTTTTCTGAGGACATTGATTTCTGTTAGGAATTGGATCAAACTCAAAAGCACAATATTTCATAGTTTACGTAAATTGATGAACTACTTTTCTTCCTTCCTATATCTAGTCTGATTTGTTTGTATATTACGCCAGTATCATCGAACTCCAGTCGTGGAATGGGGTAGCAAACGGCGTTGATCCAGAGGTATAGGCAAGTTAATATTAAAAATGTTAGTAAAAATAAAATGATGTCCCTGTACTAACAGTGATAGTGGCCATCTCGCAATCTCGTGGAGGAAGCAGTGACATGTGGGGTAATGGATGAGTCGTGGTTGCTGCATCCATAACGTTACTTAACACCTAATATTGTTGATGCAGTTCGTGTACGAGAATGAAAACCTCACGTGAGGCTAGAGCTTAATGTGTTACAATTGGAACTACACTTATGTATGCAGAAGATAAGAGGTAATTTCTTTCAGAGGAGATGGTTTGAAGAAAAATATTTCTTCCTTATAGTATTTACAGTATGTTTGAGTAAAACAATCACGAGATGGGTAAACTACTATAGTATAGTTCATACTGAGAGCTAGCACGCTGGTCTTCCATCCAGGCGGCACGGATTCGGTCTCCAACCAGATCATGATGGAATTTGTGGAGGACAAAACAGACATTGCAGAGTGTTTATCTCGGTGTTCTCCCATTTCCCTCTTTCATTCCACCAACACACTCCGTCTCCCCATTAATCATACTGTACATCACCTGCAATAGTCAAATATAGTTTTGGGGCGAAATCTTGGGAATAGTAAGGTTTTCCGATGCTGATTAGTACAGTGCTTTTCGCCGGAGTGTTTTACCTATGGTTAGCCAGTTAGCTGGGTCTCGTTGATTAACGGGAGGATAAAACAATAACACAAACCAACCGTACAGCAATACACAAACAAATTTACGCCGCTCGTTAGGCGGGTATCGGTGCTTAGCGGGAGGTTAAAACAATAAAACAAACCCACCATACAACAATACACAAACAAATTTAAGAGACTCATTACTTACTCAATTATTAAATGAAGTGTTGAAACTGCCCACCTTCATTTTCCACACATTTTTGGCATCTCTTTAGGAAATTATTCATCACTCGCTGTAGTTCATTTTGAGAAATCTGGGCAATTTCCTGACGAATGTTGTCTTTGTGGTCTTGTATTTTTTATTTTATTTGGTTTTTTAACGACTCTTTATCAACTATGATTTTATTTAGCGTCGAAGAGATTTGTGATAGCGAGATATTTGGCGAGGTGAGGCCGAGGATTCGCCATAGATTACCTGACATTTGCCTTATGGTTGGGGAAAATCTCAGAAAAATCCCAACCAGGTAATCAGTCCAAGCGGGAATCGAACCTGCCCCCGAACGCAACTCCGGATCGGCAGGCAGGGGCCTTAGCCGACTGAGCTACGCCGAGGTGAAGTATTGTATGCTGTGCGGGTTCGTCTTTACACGGTATTTTTAATTCATCCCAGAGATAATAATCGCAGGCTGGGACCGAGGGGCCACAAATCCCTACTAATAACTCTGTCTTGTGAAAAAACACTGTGAATTTCTCTCATGGAAATATTCTCAGTGTGAGCAGTGGCAGAGCCCTGTGTGTCAATTCTCTGAAAAAAGGAGTTAGTATGGTATTCACGTGGCAGAATTAACTGTATTTTTTAATTGGTCCTATGATTCTTTCACCATTGATGGCGCAACATACACCGATTTTGTCATCACGGAGGTCCACTTCATGTACGAAGTCAGGTTTATCAGTAGCCTACTCCAGTAACAATTGTTTTGAGTACAGGCCTCGTCCGAGATTAATATTAAATGTGGGTCTATTTGTCCATTGTACACATTTTCCAGAATCCACTCACAAAATGTGCGCCTACGTACGGGGTCACTTGGCTGAAGAGTATGTGTCGCAGTTATTTTATACGGCTTGAAGTGCAATAATTTAGTAGCCTTTTGCACAGACCATATGAAATTCCCACTTGTGCGAGACGATGAAGAGATTTTCTAGAAGAATTTTCTAAACGATTACAAATGTCATGCAATATTTCTTCGGTGAGAACCCTATGCTGGTGTTTTGGTTTCTTAGGCTGGACACTTCCGTTTCCTGAAATTTATGATAAAGATTAGGGACTGTTTTACGATCTGGAGCGTCTACACTAGGGAATCTTTCTTGAAACCTTCTTCGAACTTCACGAGCAAACCGAGTTAACACATATGAATCGTAAATAAAGACACCCTGTGCCGTTGTAAACTCACGAGGCATAACACACTTTATGTATACTGACGAATTAAGAAACGAACAACACAACACACACCCGGGAACGACTGTGATATTCAGCAAGGTCAACAAGCAAGCAAACAGACTTGCTACTCCCTCCAGTGCGCGGCAAACGAGTGGAGGCTCTCTCATAGGAAAAATCCCCGCGCCGCGGGGGAAAGGATAACTGACCGCACTGTAGAAAAACTTAGGGATGGGGCTTGGCTCTGTCATGGCCGAGGTACGATGGCCAACTTGTCAGCATACAAATCACAAATTACACTCAGGCCATTTGTCAGACTTGGAAAATCATAACATGTATGGTGCATAATGATCAAAGCAAGCCTAAGTTGTATTGCTATTATTTATTATCACTACCGATATTACTTCCCGTAGTATTCACACTACCATTGTCATCTAGTGTTTACCATGCTATCCGTAGTGCCCCAGGTTCTCGTATGTCTTTAAGGCGCTGAAATCCTTACCACGTGTGGGATGTCTGGATGCCCGTGTTGTAATGTACGGCACGAAAAATGACCTTGTCGCTGATGCAGGGCTCTAGTCAAAATTCGTTGGCCATATTTCCCCTGCGCTGAACTTCGATGCTGAATAACGTCTGCATTAAGAACGAGAGTATTGTGAAATAAACCATTACAAGACTGCCAATATTGCCGCTGATAATGTTATTTTTGCTCGATCATACTATAATATGCAAACTACATGTGACATAACTGTACTTTAATGACATACATTAAAGAACTGCTACATTAAAGTACTGCTACGAGTATTCATTATGTCATTGCAGCTATCGATTTCGAAATTGATTAATCCACAACCTTTGAGAGCAGCAATCCAAAAATGGTAGGCACAATCAACAACATGTATTTAAAATAAACTCTGTTCATGTTAATTTTAATATCCTAATAAATTGAATTAAATTCCTGTGTTTTAATTTGCGTTGCTCTGAGGTTAAAATCTCCAAAACAAAGAAAGCCCTGCCATCTATTGCACTACGCAGGAACACCTAAAATTATACCTAAGGTCACCCTTTCATATCAGTAAATTAACAAAGTAGTAAGATATTTGTAAAAACTGAAAACTCAAGACATTTAATTATGGTCGAGCAAAAACAGTCGTATTCATCTTGCCTGTAATTGTAATTGAGAACGCTCGTTTGAAAATTATGGAACTCGCTTACGCATGTTTCATAAACATACTCGCGTCTTAATTACTGCCATTATAGTTTCGTTGCATAATATATTATTATGCGATGAATACTGTCACCACGCATCATTACCACAAGACATCATTATTACTGTTACTGTTAATACTAAACCCTAGAACACTTATCGTAAAAATAGGCCTACGACTGCAGTTTCCATTAGCAATATTACGCTGCAGTATGCTATGTAAATTTTCAAATAACTGAAAAAACACAGTAGCTTGCACTACACTACGCGCTAATGAATAATCCCTTCATTGTTCTCAAACGATCAGAAAGAAGCACAATAGCTTCCGCTACTTTATGCACGAATGAGTAATCATTTCAGTGTTCTAAAACTATTAAAAACACAATAGCTTGCACTACATTACACATGCATGGGTAAACCCTTCAGTAGCTGAGACTGAGATGAGCTGCACGCATGTAACGTCTGACAAACGTTTATAATCTTCGTCGTGTACGACAGGCGGAGGAAAACATTTCTATACATCCTGCGGCGTCATGTACAGAGGACTCTGTACTAGCTCTATTATGACTTCCGCCACCACCACCACTACTACTATGGAGGCCTACGACCATTTATACTGCAAACAGTAGCAGTCCTACTAGTACTTCACAGTGATTTCTGACGTCTCTAGTAAAGCACCTGGAAGCTACAGGGCCAGAGCACGACGTTGCCGTCAACAGCATTCTCCCTTCCTTCCCACGATTCCAATCAACTGGACAGCGTGCGGGTGGACGGGCAGGCAAATAAGCGCGAAATGAAAGTTATGGAATATATTTATGTGACAACATCATACTCACTTCTTGCGTGTCGCCAGAAAGGTGAATGGCGCGTCCAGTTCCCATTGACTGAGGGATCCGAGGAGCAGATGGGAGTTCAAAAATGTAAGTTCGGAGCTGTCACAAGCTTTGGAAGCTTTAGACTTGCAAATCTGACAAGGAATAATGAATACTGTTCTCCAGCCAGGAGATCAACCGTGAAAGGAATGTGCTTACTATTGCGACATGTATTGGAGCGAAGTAAATAGATAATATTAGAGTTATAACGTCTGTTTAAAAACCATGCGCTCTCCTGCATTTGTTATTTCTTGTATGGAGAGATTAAAAGACTAGGGGCCGTATTCATAGACATTCTTAGCGCGGGCTTCCGGCGGATGATCAGTGAACTAACATTTTCCGTATTCATAAATCAGTGTTAGCGATATGAGATGATATGAATCCTATACAAGTAACCAGTCGATAGCAGGGGCTAGTTTAGCACGCTCGTAGCGTGGGCTAGCGAAATGTCTATGAATAGCACCCTAAGAGATTAACAGTGATCTAATTTGGAACTAGGGTAGTATAAACATTTGTGTATCAATGTTATTGTTTGTGCTGTGACAGCGAGCCAATAGAGATATGAGTACCCACGTGTGTGACTTTATGACATCTTATGACATCAACATTCATTCACAGCATTACTCCCTTTCGTCTCATCCAGCAGAGACTTTCTGTGGTTGGAGCACAGTAGGTCTATTCCTGTTCATTATTGGTATGGCGTAGTATAAAATGGAAAAGGGAAAGAAAGGACACACAGACACGCTGTTTTTGTGTATGGAAGAGAAGTAAATCTGCACTCTCCTACCGAGAAACAAACCCAGGTCTCTTTGATTTAGGCTATATCCTGGAATACTGCCCCTTCAATCACAGCGTAGAAAACGTGTAATTACTTACATTAAGAGGATTGATTTTTTTCTTTGCAACTTGCACGTTTTTAATCTCTGTTTACGCCATCAGACATCTTTGAATTGATCAATTTTGCAGTACTGTACAGTATCTTCTTTCAACTCGTTTGTTGAAAATGAACTGTCTCATTTTATCTCTCTCTCCTCCTACGTATCTGCTCTTCTCGGAACGTTGCTTTGAATACTGTCTAATTTTCTGTAAGTTCACTCAGTAACCGTTTGCCCTATAATTTATTTCAGTACTCTGTCAATTCGTGGTACTCGTTTTTACATCCATATTCGAGCAAGTCTACATGCCATCCGCGCTTACTTTTCTACTCTTCATAGCATGCGATGTATGAAAAGTAAGACATACTACTCAGGCCACTTGTTTCACCTGTACAAATGTCAGCACCACGAGGATACATTAATCAAAGCAAACCAGTAAAACGTCAAGTTAGTTCTTCCTTTCGGATTGAATAATTTCTTTTAATTCAGTTATATAGCTTCATGGTCTTACACGCCACGTATAATGCGTCATGTAAACGAGAGTCGTTTCTATTCCTATTATGAGCTGCTGCAGGAGATGACTCTTTTGACGTTTGTTCAGTTATTGTATTCGCACACAAAGCTCAGTTTATAGTATACCGTAATTTATTTCTATAGGACACCACTTACGAACGGTCTATACATTATCTTAACGATCCTATGACTCTTCATAGGGGGTTTCTTCATTGATTGCGTCATTCTTTGAGATATATAGGCCTAATATTTTCTATATATATTATTTTAATGTACCGAAGTACATATGATATTTCCATGCAGATATTCTGCGTCATCCTACGATGAAAGAGTAATGGAACGGAGAAAAATTCTCTCCGGCGCCGGGATTTGAACCCGGGTTTTCAGCTCTACGTGCTGATGCTTTATCCACTAAGCCACACCGGATACAGCTCCGACGCCGGTTTCTGTTTCTTTGTGTTTGTTTGGATATGTAGATCTATGTGTTGCATTACGTTTGTTTATGTTCGTTTTCGTTTACCGCTGCCTCCACGTAACTCTAATTCTGGACATTGGTTTCTTTTGTGCCGTAGAATTTTCAATGTATGTATTTTCGAAGTATACTGTATCAGTATCAACTCCAGCGTGTTAATCAATTTCTCGCACATTATTATTATTATTATTATTATTATTATTATTATTATTATTATCATTATTATCATTATTATTATTATTATTATTATTATTATTATTATTATTATTAAAGTCCAGGGTAATATCTTGGAGCAAGAGTAACAAATATAAGTGACACTCGGGAGAAAATTAAACGCAGCATAGGTATGGAAAATGCCTTTTATTATTCGGTTGAAAAGCTTTTATCATCCAGTATGCTCTTAAGAAAGCTGACAGAATTTATAAAACAATTATATTACCGGTTCTTCTATATAGCTTAGAAACTTGGACTCTCACTTAGAGAGAGGAACAGAGGTTAAGGGTGTTTGAGAATAAGATGCTTAGGAAAATATTTGGGGCTAACAGGGTTGAAGTTACAGGAGAATGGAGAAAGTTACATAACGCAGAACTGCATGCATTTTATTCTTCACCTGACATAATTAGGAATAGACGTTCCAGACGTTTGAGCTAGGCAGGGCATGTAGCACGTACGGGCGAATCCAGAAATGCATATAGAGTGTTAGTTGGGAGGCCGGAGGGAATAAGATCTTTTGGGGAGGCCGAGACGTAGATGGGAGGATAATATTGAAATGTATTTGAGGGAGGTAGGAAATGATTGTAGAGACTGGATTAACCTTGCTGGGGATAGGGACCGATGGAGGGTTCATGTGAGGGCGGCAATGAACCTCCGGGTTCCTTAAAAACCATAAGTATTATTATTATTATTATTATTATTATTATTGTTATTATTATTATTATTATTATTATTATTATTATTATTATTATTATTATTATTATTATTATTATTATTATTAAAGTCCAGGGTAATATCTTGGAGCAAGAGTAACAAATATAAGTGACACTCGGGAGAAAATTAAACGCAGAATAGATATGGGAAATGCGTTTTATTTTTCGGTTGAAAAGCTTTTATCATCCAGTATTCTCTTAAAAAAGCTGACAATTTATAAAACAATTATATTACCGGTTCTTCTATATGGCTTAGAAACTTGGACTCTCACTTAGAGAGAGGAACAGAGGTTAAGGGTGTTTGAGAATAAGATGCTTAGGAAAATATTTGGGCCTAAGAGGGATGAAGTTACAGGAGAATGGAGAAAGTTACATAACGCAGAACTGCATGCATTTTATTCTTCACCTGACATAATTAGGAACAGACGTTCCAGACGTTTGAGCTAGGCAGGGCATGTAGCACGTACGGGCGAATCCAGAAATGCATATAGAGTGTTAGTTGGGAGGCCGGAGGGAATAAGATCTTTTGGGGAGGCCGAGACGTAGATGGGAGGATAATATTGAAATGTATTTGAGGGAGGTAGGATATGATTGTAGAGACTGGATTAACCTTGCTGGGGATAGGGACCGATGGAGGGTTCATGTGAGGGCGGCAATGAACCTCCGGGTTCCTTAAAAACCATAAGTATTATTATTATTATTATTATTATTATTATTATTATTATTATTATCATCATTTTATTTGTATTAATTATGTTACCTAATTAGTAATTACTTTAATTGATCAATAATATTACTCTTCACCAAAGAGAACATGGTTGTATGGAAGGCTAGTAATGTTATAAAATAAATAAACATTATGTTCTTCACTTCAAGATTCCACGTTTTATTGATTATTTTATTCACTTTCCATAATACTAAATAATTCTGTGTGTTATTTTTAAGTGCATTAGGCAGCGCTTCATGGAACCCATTTCTTTCTATCTTCATTTTTACTTAGCTGCAGCGTTTAACGTTTACCTCACGTGCTAATTTATTAGTTGTTAGTATTATAAATTATTTTATCAATTTTATTTCGTCTGTCATATATAACAACACTGAAGGTTAAATAGGTCTTTCATGTAAAATAACTCCGCAAATAGTTGTACTCACGCAAATAAAATTTGCAACCGCCATTTTGCAATGAAGAGAAGCACTTTTTTCCTCGTCAATTGGCAAAGCGAAAGCGCTTTACTACAACGCTTGTAAAACACTCAAGCTATCTAAATTTTAAATCTGCCGCCACAAATTTGTACTCGGTACTTTACTCGGATCAACCGAGTAATGACGTCACAGTAACTGCTCCGAACCGAACCGCGCCGTCCCCAGCCCTAAGACTGATTCTATCGATGTCATTTCTCTTCCGACTGTATTCTTGAATATCATTCAAGCTATCTCGTGACCTTTCCTGTCGCCTGCTCTTCCTTATCGCATTGTTTGATTCGCATTCCTTCCGTCGGTATTCCCTGTTTGCGAGATCTATACATTGTGAATGATGCTATTTATATTCAGTACTAGTCAATTTTTACTGGGTTATTTTACGGCGCTGTATCAACATCTAGGTTATTTAGCGTCGGAATGAAATGAAGGTGATAATGCCGGTGAAATGAGTCCGGGGTCTAGCACCGAAAATTACCCAGCAGTTGCTCGTATTGGGTTGAGGGAAAACCCCGGAAAAAACCTCAACAAGGTAACTTGCCCCGACCGGGATTCGAACCCGGGCCACATGGTTTCGCGGCCAGAAGCGCTGACCGTTACTCCACAGGTGTGAACAGTACTAGTCAAGAAAATATAAACAATGAGATAATACCATTCAACATGACAAAAACCATAAATTATTACGAAACACGAGAAACGTATAATGACATCGGTTATTGGTAATAATGATTGGTGTCCATCCATGCTCGGGCTCAGAGTTCTGCATTACGGAATGATTTGCGCCACCCGCAGAGAGTTGTGAAGGGGACGATCTCCCTATAATTTCATAACCTGGCGGATGTTTCAAATAGTTTCTTGCTTTTGGTGACGCATCTTTTATTGTTCCAATGATTTGAATATCGCATTATATTACTTGTAATTCCTGCTTTGCTCAAGGACGCATTCGCATGACGTTTCACAAAATTATGTTCGATGAAAATTGCTTCTAATAGCTGCAATATAAATAACTTGTATTCCTCAGGTCTGACAGCGAGTGTAATTTCGCAGAACTTATTCCGTTGTTACCGGAACGTATTTAGCCGTCCAGTAGCCGGTTCTCACTCGAATCATGGCTCGGGCGTTCTGCTGTCGTGCTCACTCGTCACGATTCCGCTATTATTCCCAGGCGGCACGCAGGCAACCTTTTGATATGACTTGGTAACACAGGAGTACCCGGAATAGAATGGGAGGAATTGACAGCTCGTGGCGGACAAAGCAATCGTCCTTCAGACTCATCCTTCATACTTCCGTCGCTGTGACAGCTTTCGTGTGGTTGTAATTATCTTCATTCCCTTTCTTATAGTAATAGTAGAGTAGATAGGCCTATCTCTGTGCCATAATTGCGCGCTGGTGTGATTGTCGAGTTATGGAATTCAGATTTGAGGATGTTGTGTATGTGATGGTGTAATGGACATGACTCGACAATCTGTGTTCATTGTAAAAATATAAGGTATCCCCAGCGAATAGGGATTATAAAGAATGGACACTTCGCGTCGGTACCTTTTATGTAGCCGGACTGATTTCAATGACCTTCAAGCCAGCTAGAGCGTGAGATTCTGCTTTCTCCCTAGAGTTGGCGCTGACATCACACCAGCTAGCAGTCGACACAGCGGAAATATAACACATATAATTAATACATCTCGGTACATTATGTACTCAAAATAAATTGGATCCATAAAATAATAAATCCGTCATTAACTGTAATGTCTAGACTCTAGAGTTCCTTCATAATGAGACTTGAGACGTTGACCCCAACAACAATTAAAATATGTACAGTAATGATTTGATAGTACTGAAAATGGAAAAATAAAACTCTTATGAGAAGTAAAACCATATACCTATAATATATTATATACAAATATTAAACGAATTTGATACATAATTTTATAACGTATTATATTATTTTATAATATAATTTATTATATCTGAAATATAAAAAATTATTATTACGACTAGTTTGTCACTGAGAAATAACGTAAAGCTGTTAACTTGAATTTATTTGAAGCAAAGCGTTACTGTATTATGCAATAAGGTAGGCGATGTTTGGATCCTGTGTCTCAACTCTATTCTCAATTATTATCTTAGCCTATGCTCAATTAACACTAACCTCTAGCGCTTGAAAGTAGAACTAAACGCTGACGCACAGAGAAACAAAACAGGAAAATTCGCTCAGTGTCCATTCTTTATAATCCCTATTCGCTGGTATCCCCTTTATATGCCATGAAGGCACTTGGGACGCAGGGAAGTAGAGCCCCATGCTTTCTTGACCTCGACACTAGAATGAGGCGGTGTGGTCGACACCACGCTCTCTCTATTCTTTGTAATCGATTTTGAGGAAATATTTTCATTTGGTTAGATTATAATTATTTTTCAATTAGTTTTATTACCCGAGACAGTATGTGACTCTGTTTGTGCTGTGGAGGAAACGGACAAATGCACGTGATTATACAACCTACTGGAGGTACGTAAGATACGAATGAATGACGATAAGAGCGATTCGTAGACACTACGGGAGAACCATGGACGACAGAAAGTAAAGGCTGGTTCACAATAAACCTGGAACAGAAACAACAACGAGAACGAAACCGGAAATAATATTAAAATAAATGTATTTAAATGTGAGCATTCACAATTGTTAATTATGAATACTCCCATTTAAATGAATTTATTTTAACATTATTTTCGTTCTCGTTCTCGTTGTCGTTTCCGTTCCCGGTTTATTGTGAACCAGCCTTAAAAAGAAAATCAATGTCAGTAAAAGTAAGCCAATATCCTTCTGTAGAACGCACAAAGAAATTTGTCTCAGATATCAGCTGAACGGTACATCGGTGCCACAAGTGAATACTTGTAAATACCTAGGTATATATTTAAGTAACAAACTGGGTTGGAACAAGTCACTAATACCACAAGGAAAGGCTGGAAAGCACTACATTTCTCTATGCATATTCTGAAGAAATGTAACCGAAGGTCAAAAGAATTGGCGTACGAAACCCTTGTTCGCCCAATTAAGGGATATGGAGCAGTAGGTTGGGATCCGTACAGACAAAATCAAATCGATTCAATAGAAAAAGTCCAACGCAAAGCAGCAAAATATGTCAAAATGGGAAAGGGACATGGCGAAGAGATAGTAAAAGACTTAGGGTGGGAATTTATAAAATCAAGGCGACGAAAAACCAAACTGACCGCTTTGTTTAAGGCAGAAATTGGATACAAAGCATGGACCGACAACAATACTAGATTAGAGACATCATCATACTTAGGCAGGGCTGATCGTATTAGGAAGCTTAAGTGCAGAAAACAAAGAACGGACGTGGCAAAATTTCTGTTTGTTAACCGCACAATAGCAGACTGGAACAGCTAACCTGCGGCAATCTTTCAGGGTGGCCCTCTCAAAATCAATACATTTAAGGAAAGGTTGAGAAAATTAGAATGAAAATGTAATTGTAGCTGCAGTGTAATTATCTATAATTGTGTCATGTAATTAAGTTGATATGTAATTAATTAAGATGATATGTAATTAATCTGATATGTAAATAAATTAAGGTGATATGTAATTAATTAAGATGATATGTAATTAATTAAGATGATATGTAATTAAGGTGATATGTAATTATTTAAGCTGGTAATAGTTGGGTGAAATAGAAGTACTTATAAGTTAGGTTTACTTTTGCTTATTGTAGGGCTTATTATAGCATAGCTTCTATTTATATTCCTAGGTTTATTGCATCTATTTATTTATAGTTAGAAGTAAATTTAAGTTTATTTTATTTTTTACTGCTGTAATTATTGTAGTATTGTAATGGTATTATTGTAAAGTATATATCACTGCCACTGGGTGTATACCCAATTACATACATTCATACATATTGTCGCACCATCGGATCTGTGCCCCTTCAGCGCTGTCGTCGTTCTTGGAAAAGTTAACGCCTCTACTCATCCCATTCCACCCGTTTCTCTCCCACTACGTCAAACAGCAGGCCACGAACCTTGCCGAATAGGGATGTTGCCAAACTTCCGCCAAACAGTGTTATGTCTCTTGAATATTGCTTATAATAATGTAAGGTTGATTATTACTTATTCATAATTTAATTTAAGTAGGTCTAATGACGCTGATTGACTTACGATTGTTTGCAGATAATTATATTATTACAGTGGATATTTATTGGTTAAATTGAAATTACATCAGAAACATTATCGCTTTGCCAGCATTTTTTAACAGTATAATGTGCATGTATCCATGTTTCGTCTAAATACACAATCTACTTTCCTTCTCTGCGAAATTTCGCAATTTTTCTTAAATAACTGGCCCTCCATGCTACAATATCATTGCCTTCAATCAAAATACATCTTGTATTTCTACAGTTTTTAAATTTAAATCCTATGTCTCGAATCACTTTCCGTAGCGTTTCTCTCCCTCCTTGGAAATTTATTGCTTCTCTCGCAACCTTCAATAATTTCTCCAATGTCGGAACTTCTTTCTGCATCGTATAAAATTCTCGTATCTTTCTTCTTAAAATACATCTGTCCATATCATCTACAAGAATTAAAGGTTCCCTTGGTCTGTTCTTCCCTGGTGATTCTAGCTTTTCATCTCCTGCACAGACTCCCTCTCTCCTGATTTTCTTTATTAGGCGCTCTGATCTGCCTATATAAATTACATAAAAAAGTTGTATTATATTAGTATTAGTTAAGTAAGTAATTTTAATACTTAATCAATTGAAATAAAATAAGCCTCACATGTGATCGCAGCTGCTCTTTTCGTTGTCTGATTTATAGGAAACAAATATTGACCTGTTTGTTTCTCTTCATCGCAAAATGCTATTACGTACTTGCTTAATAATATTTCTTTCACCACTCCGTGCTACAGTGTTCATGTTGAGTTGACAACACTGGACTGCAAGTGCAAATAAACTGTCCCGCAAGAAGGCTCAAAATTGTGAGTAATGGGAGAGAGAGAGAGAGAGAGAGAGAGAGAGAGAGAGAGAGAGAGAAAAGAGAGAAATAGGAATACAGGGAGAGAAATGAATTGCCGAGACTGAAAAGGAATTAAGGTTCAGTTCGCATATCTTACGGGGGCACAGATCCGATGGTGGGACTATACATACATACATACATACATACATACATACATACATACATACATACATACATACATACATACATACATACATACATAATGAACGAGCTTCCTCTTTTCTGCACCTTATTTGTCATAAATTTTAGTTTGTGTTTCTCATGACTCGTGACTGATTAGAAAACAACTGACGTGCAGATTTGTCCGAGATGAATGCAATTACCCACTTTTCATATGTTCAATTTACAGATTTAGGCTTATGCTACTACAAGCCTTGCTTTCCCACCACTTCTTATACAGTGACATAATTACATAGTAAATCGTATGTAGGTCTAGTGCAACATCACTAATGAAATGCTCTCACAGTAAATTTATTATTTTCGATAATAAATGCTTTCAGTGTGGCTTTATTGATCACCGCGGCTAGATAGGGAAATGTGTGTAAATTTGAATTCTGTAGCGCATTGCATTTAAATTGACACTAAAGCCTGAAGGACATATAAGCGTGAACAGATAGGACTGTTCGCTGAAATTACTAACGCTAAGAACGTGTGTAATTTACAAGTACAATATCGTCTCAATGACACGAGTTCTAAACAGTTACCACTGTGTAGTTGTAAAAATATTTATTACTGAATCATGACCAGTTTGACTTAGCTTCGGCATTTCAAATTAACAGGAATTTTATCGCTTACTACAGTTATTCGAAGATATTAAAAGGTTGTCAATAAAGAACTTGAAAATGAATGTTTTCCGGATTACAGAATATTATTGCAATGTCACGATAATAAAACAAAGCAGTCATCTTACTGATTTACGGTGCACGTGTTGTCGTAAAGTAAACTAACACTGGACATTTGCAGACACAGTGACTGTGACTCGTAATGAACAAGGTGCGGTGTTGCTGCTCCTGATTCCAGGAGACAGACATCGACAATTTACGGGATAGCCGTCAGCTATTCCGAGGAGTCCCCATCGTTTCACCTAAGAATTTTATGTGAATGTAATGAAGCAGCCGTGGCGAAAAGGCCATGGTGCGCCGAGCCACTGTGTAAGCTGCAACGTGCATAGCACCTATGGAGGGAGGCGGACAACCGAAGGGGAAGTTAATGTTTAGGACGTGTAACGAAGAAAGAAATGAACAAGAAAACATAGACACGTTATCACAACCTAAAATTAATTGTCTTCAGAATGTCTCTGCGACAAAGTTTCAAAATCAGGAATTATGTCACTTACTGCCAGTCCTAGTTGACCACGAAGGTATTTGTCTGTCAGTCGTGATCTAAATTTGATTTTTACTATTTTCATTGTTGAAAATAATTTTTCACAAACGTAAGTTACAGCGAACATGGCTTCAACAGAGCAAGCGAAAGAACGAAGCTTCAAATATTTATTTTTTTTTTTCCAAAGATTTGAAAAGTTCAATATCTGTCAAGTCCTTACATCTAGCTTTCATTTAACGTCACATTGTAAATCCGTGAGTTTAAATTGAAAATCTAACCGCATTATTCGTACATCTGCTGTAAAAGAATCGACATACAGAGATGATAATAATAATAATAATAATAATAACACTTAACCTTTTAATGTTTCATCAGTAACATGTAGTAATTTATAATGCCGTTTTATGTTATACAACCGTTTTCCTAGTAATATTTGTGAACAAATCATACATTTAATATTTTCATCATATTGTAAGCAAAAGAATGCATCCTCCCATCCTACTTGAAACTTTCGTTTTTTATAGAAGTACATGGTTTCGAAAGAGATATTGCGACCATACGCCACTCGCAGGTCCGAGACAAATACAAATAGAACGGAGTTTGACTCCAGTGAGTAAGAGGGTGGGGGTTGTAGGTAGGAAGCGAGAGAAAAGCACTGCGAGCCACAATGTGCTCGTGAGTCGCATTTTCGCCGCGGCTGTAATAAAGAGATGGCCTTTATCAATGTTTTCAAAGGAGGCAGTTGTTTAATTGGTCCTACCGCGAGCCAATCCCGCATCATCTGACCGAACCAGTTTATATATACGAGAGAGATTCAGGCATAGGCATCATCAGTTCCCTACAGAGTCAGTAGCCGGACGCTTGGAGTATTCCACAACTTTAACGCGCCTGATAGCCCGTGAATCCATCATTATGACTGAAGTGAGTGGTTTTCCTTTTCTTTCGGTTTGTTTTCTTTGCGTTTCTCTGTATGTTGTGTGTCTGTAACATTAATGATTTGTTTATTCACTTTTCACGTATCTAATTAATTCAATCCCTTCCTGTACGATCCAACCAGGTAATGATATAAACCCCTCTTGCTCTGAAAAAAAGTGTTGCAGCCCATGGGTTCCTTAAGGGGACACTATACTGAAATAACAAACTTCCATATTTTTAAAGCCAAATTCACAAAATGTCTATCACTAGTATATCTGGTTAATACTAACACATGTACAAAATTTCATCCCTCTATGATAAGTGGTTTGCATTTTATTAATATCTTAATAGTACATTATGCAACAAGCCTATAATGGTAGTAATTAAGACGCGAGTAGATTTATTTATGAAACGAGCGCAAGCGAGTTTCATAATTTTCATACGAGCGTCTTAATTACCATTATAGGCAAGTTTCATACGACTTTTTATGCTCGACCATATTTCTAACTTGAAATTATTCAGAAGTATTCATGTTATAGTTATGTCAGTGAGGAGTGGAACTGACCTGAATTGTGAGATGTGCGTAGACGCGAAAGTATTGATTTCTTCCGAAACACGAATGTCATTGACCTTGATATAATCTAGAGAATAACATGAACATTAGGCTTGATATAACCTGGAAATTGATTTAGTTTTGAAAAACGAGATGACAAATTGAATTTATTAAGAATATTATTTAATTAACGCTAATTGTATAGTAATAGAACATAACCTTCTGCGACAGTATTGGATTTCCATCCTCCGTGACGTTTCGCTAATTGTCTTTCGATTGCATACCCGAGAATAATCGATACTTGCGATTTTATAATGGTACAATCAGTACAAAGATTATTTCTCATTGGCTGAACAACTGAATTATAATGAATGGGTGTACTTTAATGAGGTGCATTAAAGGGCTACTACCAGATGTATAATTACTACATTTCGGCATGGTCGAGCATAAAAAAATATTGTATTGCTTTATATGAGCTGTTCAGAGCAGAAGTGGTGTAAGTAAAAATGGGTAATGAGCGTTAAAATAAACATTCTGTAAAATACAGCGCAAAGTAGCAATTAATATTCAATTTATTTAAACTATTAGTAGTCAGTGGATAGCAAGAAGGACATATTAATTGCTACTTTGCGCTGCATTTTACAGAATTTTTACTTTAAACCTCATTACCCAATTTTGACTTACACCACTTTTCCACTGAACGGCTCGTATAAGAAGTCCCTTGCGCCACAATTTACATTATTTTTAATTGATATTCACTTATATGATTCTTTATATACATTGGAACAGACATTACTATTGGAATTTTCTGTACATTGAATGGGTGAATTACTAGGAATTTTATGACTATTAATTTTTTTTATTTTTTATTTTATAATAAAAAAAATCTAGTAAAACTCTATAGTAAGCTTTGATCCCATGTATGTAATGATCCACGTAAGTGAATATCACTTAAGAATAATGTAAATTGTAGTTCAAGCGACTTTTTATATGAAGTGGTTCAATATTTTCATAAAATATTAATAAACTGGAAACCACTTATCATAGGCGGATGAAATTTTGTGCGTATGTCGCTATTAAGCAGATATACCAGTGATAAAAAAGTTGGTGAATCTAGCTTCATAGGTATGTAGTTATTGATTTCACTGTTTTGAACTCTTAAAACTAAGGAACTTGGAGAAATTTCAGTATAGTGTCCCCTTAACAAAAACTGTTTCAAATTCAAATTCAAATTTATTTACAATTTACATTTGAATTTACATTTGGATAGATACCCGAAATGAGCATATGCTCGTGCTCGGGTACAGTCCAGTAGTCTACATAAATTTTACAGGGTTCAAATAATAATGCTGATGATATAAAATAATAATAATAATAATAATAATAATAATAATAATAATAATAATAATAGAATAGTCGTGACAGAGATGATACAAAGATTGTAATACAAAATAATTCATTAATAATAATAATAATAATAATAATAATAATAATAATAATAATAATAATAATAGAATAATCGTGACAGAAATGATACAAAGATTGTAATACAAAATAATTCATTAATAATAGTAATAATAATAATAATAATAATAATAATAATAATAATAATAATGGTAAAACAAAAATATTTACAATAATAAAATAAATACTAAGACGGATAAAATAAAATATAAAACCACTAGCGAGAGTTAACACAACTTAAATAAGCATATAGCCTAATAACCGGAAACAATGCCAAACTCGAAAATCAACAGAAAAGTTCATTGTATCGCAGACGACAGCAACCGCCGTATTGACATTGTGTTGTGCATTATTGGTAGTATGGGGGAGCTGAATGTCTACGTAACTGCCGTTCTCTTCGAATCTCCTCGTACAATCATGGGAAGTTAATGCTGTAAAAACAAAATGTCTACGAGTCAGACTGTTCATTATTACCAGAAAGAAGGTTATCTATCCGAGCCCAAAGCTTGTCGGTCTAATTGATAAACACCCTGTATAGGTCATACAACTCTATTGTACTGTATTTCCCGCACTCCATTTGTATTTACTGGTCCAAATATTTTTCTTTCAAACATACAGTAATACTGATCAGCTTGCAATTAGCTTTAGCTAGTGTCTTGTTTCTGCTCCATATTATATAAGGATATGCTTAATTAATGTTTGGTATAATTTAATTTTACTTTTAATTGTTAACAAATATAATTTTAGTTGTTTTCGAAGTCCATAACATCATATTGGCATGAGATATAGGCAATCATTATTTATGTTTCTTTATGTTTGCTAGCGAGCCTATATGGTAAAACCACAATCTACTATATACAGTCACGAAGCTTGAGTTTTGAGGGTGCTAGAAACAATAGACTGTGACGGTACTATTTTGCATTGCCTGTAATGGGCCGATTTAGCGATCCTAGTGGTGAGCAACTATCTAATGTTTGCATATTTACTACGTATTGAGCTTCGTGACTGTATATACTAGACTGTGGTAAAACTGTCTACAGCTTTAAATTTATAATCTCTATCAAGATGTATAATGCTGAAATTGATATGGGACAGTGTTCCTGTAACCATACTGTCTTTTCCCCGGTTGAATTGAACCCTTTTTCTTAACGGCGAGCTCCAATAACGTCTTCTGATGCTGGAGAAGTTCTTGCTACTAGGCCTATATCAATATTAACAGCATAGACTAAAATTTTTACAAACTTGGTAAAAATGGTGCCACTTGTTTGGATTTCTGCTTCTTGGACAGTTTTCCTATCGCTTAATTGAAAAGTGCACATGATAATTTATCACCCTGTCTCAGTCCATTATCGACGCTTAATTAGGCCTATAGCTGTTAAATCATTTTGTATTTTAACTTGACATGTTGCATTTTGCATTGTCACCCGAATCAAATTACTTTAGTAGAGTTCAAGGCAAATACCTCTTCTAATACACGAGTTTAGAATAAGTGATCATGAAACGTAGGCGGTGCCGCGGTGGAAGGAAGGGAGATCTAGTTGCAGTAGATATATTCCTGGACAAAATGTATTGTGCTGTAAAACGAAGTAAATGAAGAGCACAGATAAAAACAATTAAAGTCACAGTTCTCTTAAAGGTGATGTCATCTTCTAATTCAGTATATTACTGCAAAATTTATTGTTGTTCCTAATGAAAAAGTAGGAAAGAATGGATGTATGCGTGGTGATAATTCTTCTTTACAAGTTTGGTAAGAAAAACACTAAAGTTTGCAGTAATATAGGAAATTAGACGATGACATCACCTTTATGAGAATTGTGACTTTGTTTTTCCCATGTATTCTTCAAATGATAAAATGTCCCTATTAACTTACAGGTCACGGAGGCCCACTGGTCAGCGGAAGTTAAGGTTTTCACCTTTGCAATCGGCGTTAGTAGCAGTAGGGATGTGAGTCTTACGTGCTTGCTGCATTTACCCTAGGGTTAGCTTCCTGGTAGTTATTTCTATTACTGTGGCTTAGCGTATGAATTCATACCACGGGCCATAACGCTGCTGGAAGAATTAGATAAATTGAAGAAGTCCATGACTCCATCCAGAATGGAACTCCCGACCTTCGGCTTTCTAATATAGCGCCCTAGCCGCTAGCTGCCGTTTGTCTCTGTGAGGCAGCTATATAGTGCAATTAATATTTATCTGTATTATTGGTCCCAATCACCACGGCATGGCGCGTCCTCAGGTTGCGGATAGAGGAGACGGCCTCCAGATATGGAGGGTAGCTGCGAATATATTGAATAAGCAGTCGTGGACAGCCGATAAGGGGTGGTCCTCCAGCTTGGGGGTTGGGCGAAGGGCTAACAACCCATCACCGTAAAAAAACAGCTTGTTACGTATCCCTATAGTAATTAAACGCAGAATAAATATGGGAAATGCGTGTTATTATTCGGTTGAGAAGCTCTTTTCATCCAGTCTGCTGTCGAAAAATCTGAAAGTTAGAATTTATAAAACAGTTATATTACCGGTTCTTCTGTATGGTTGTGAAACTTGGACTCTCACTCTGAGAGAGGAACATAGGTTCAGGGTGTTTGAGAATAAGGTGCTAAGGAAAATATTTGGGGCTAAGCGGGATGAAGTTACAGGAGAATGGAGAAAGTTACACAACACAGAACTGCACGCATTGTATTCTTCACCTGACATAATTAGGAACATTAAATCCAGACGTTTGAGATGGGCAGGGCATGTAGCACGTATGGGCGAATCCAGAAATGCATATAGAGTGTTAGTTGGGAGACCGGAGGGAAAAAGACCTTTAGGGAGGCCGAGACGTAGATGGGAGGATAATATTAAAATGGATTTGAGGGAGGTGGGGTATGATGATAGAGATTGGATTAATCTTGCACAGGATAGGGACCGCTGGCGGGCTTATGTGAGGGCGGCAATGAACCTTCGGGTTCCTTAAAAGCCATTTGTAAGTAAGTAAGTATTATTGGTCCCAGAGCCTTAAGAAACAGTTTTTATCTTCTACTAGGCAACATAGGGTCAGCTGTAGAGACGGTTCAGTCCTTTCTCGGTTGCCGGCACTTGCTACCTTAAATGTGCGGCATAGACCTACCGATATCGAAATAAAAATCAATACGAGGATCAATAAAATCGTAGAACCCAAATGATATCGATATATCCAGGATGGAAGTGAAATAACCCTGCAGATTGAAAGGAACGATAGGACACACTTAAATGAATAGAAAACCTGTATTACGTTTTGTGTTTAAACGCACGATTAATTAGACAATTAAATTGAAATTTCCAGCAGTCTAGCAACATCGCCGCTAACACACTGCTCTTTCTTCTCGTAATACAGATGGAGAGATGAACTAACTCAGGTCTGTCTCCCTAGGTGAACGTTTAGCTTTTCGCATCGTTCACTGCCTTAAAATTTGTAATTTTAAATTAAATTTGCACGCTCTCGAAATAAGCCAGAGGCATAAGTGATTCTTTATTAGATATTCTATTGATATAGACAAAAATCACGATCCTACTCGCAATGAGAATGTTAAACATTTGGAAAAAAGGAAAAACATTTGTTTCTGAGAAAACTACGAACTTCCCACCAATATGGTATTACACCTTTTTACATACAATACGAGCTTTTCGCTCTGAAAATCTGCGGGGTTACTTCACTTCTACTCTGTATAGATACCGTCCTGTTCTAAATGCTATTTATGCACATTTGACATCTTGCCATCACTTTTAAGATTTTAAATTGTTCAACGTGGTGTGAAATTCAGAGTATACGCGCTGCGTGTTTACATCTTCAACTTATTCTTGAGCGTAATAATAGCCGCAAGTTCCTGGTTTTCGTATTTATCACATTCTGTGCTATGGAATGAAGAGCATTGACTTTGCAAATTAAATATCGCGCGTTCATGTTTTCTTTTGCACAAACTAAACTCTTAACGACACAATCGTATTTGACAAATACATTTGTTCCCCTTGAACATTAGTGGGCGATGATCTTCGTTTCAAAGAAGGCGCTCTTTCTGACATTTTGTGTAGCTATATGTACTGTGCGTATGTTCAGACTTGAACTGTTAGATGTGCTTGACCGTGTAGATCTGTAGTGCGTGCGTAGTTAGTTACCAGTTGCACACTTCAACTCAATCGCCTACGTCAGCAGAGTACATTGAGAGCAGAAACTTGCTCTTCGTCCTGCATTTCACTTCTTGGCCACAGAAGAAATTCCTTGTGAAGTAATAAATACATTAATTTAATTTGACTAGGCTACGCATACAGCAGACCATGATTGTATCGTATATCTCATACGTTGTCTCCAATTGTTTTCGTGTGCCATGATTTTTTTTCCATTGTCAAATAATTAATGTCTGATTTGTTTGTCTATTTCCCGCGAAGCTGGACAGCCGGGAAAGATGGTGTTGGTGACAATTGTGGTAAAGATAACGTGTCAGTGCCAATCTGTGCGTGACGCTTTCATATCCTGGATATAACGTACGTATTTCACATTGCATTGACATTCTTTCCATGTGTGTGTTTGTACGAAGGAGCGGATGGAAGTCGTTCTGCATTCAGATTATAGTTGGTAAATTATGCGCACAGCGCCTGGAGGGAGCGCCGGAGTGAATGAATTCCCTACGGCTGGGTTTGAGGCCCCGGAGATACCGCGTAAATGGGTCAGGCGGAAACTACAGACCTTGCTCGTATCCTAGTGGGTCTCGCCAACTGTGCCTCCCCACCTGAAAGATCCCCTATGTAGTATACCAAAGATCCTCTTTCAT
Source organism: Periplaneta americana (assembly GCF_040183065.1). Classification (NCBI taxonomy): domain Eukaryota; kingdom Metazoa; phylum Arthropoda; class Insecta; order Blattodea; family Blattidae; genus Periplaneta; species Periplaneta americana. Next base: position 9,434,519 of record NC_091126.1, read on the forward strand.
AAACTGTCCCGATCTCCACTGGTATCCGTGTGCTAGCAGCAGCGGGTTTGCGCCAGCCGCTAGTGGGCCGCATGCGATCTTCAGCCGGCATCACCGAAGCTCGTACGTCCTTTTTCATTTTAATGGTTATTTAACGACAGTATCATTTGCGAGGTTATATAGCATACCTGCACAAACAGCGCTCAACGAGCGCGCGCGCTCCTTCGGAGCGGGAGAGCGGTGTTTATCGCTCGCCGAAACGGAGAGGAAGATACGTCAGAATGACATAGACTTGCTTTAGGTAGAAGAGACGGAAACGACCACTCAGTTATCTAGTGGAGTGCTTTGTGTACCTATTCTCAGTAACTGTTTCACGTTGCTTATCTACTGCTACAGTACAGAGAGAGAGTAGTAGGTTATTTTACGACGCTTTATCAACAGCTTAGGTTATTTAGCGTCTGAATGAGATGAAGGTGATAATGCCGGTGAAATGAGTCCGGGGTCCAGCACCGAAAGTTACCCAGCATTTGCTCATATTGGGTTGAGAGAAAACCCCGGAAAAAAACCTCAACCAGGTAACTTGCCCCGACCGGGAATGCTACAGTACAGCATGGAGGAATCTAAAAGACGGAACATAACATTTAACGATTTACAGCTCGAACTTATTGATCTTCAATGTGACCTAAGGGCTAAAGATCGTTTGAATAATACTACTAGCCTGGTTGAGTTTTACAAGACTAAACATTAGCAATAATATTCAGTTATCCACGACTACACAGGCTGGCTATGAAAATGATTGCTATGTTTGGCTCAACATTTATATTTGTGAGCAACTGTTTTCTATAATCAACTTTAATAAAGGCAGACATCGAACATCTGTAACTGATGTTTCATTACGATCAGTAGGCTGCTGTTCCTTTCAGCTGCCAACAGCATAAAACCTCGTTTTCATGTGCTAATAAATAAAAGTACAACAAAATGATATTGTACATTTAAGTAGTTATAGAATTTATATTATTTCGGTAAAATAAATATTTATTTATTCATTAATTAATAATAAAGATGTATAATTAATAATAGTCCAAGATAGTTTTGCAAAAACTGAACGGGAATTCATTTCATAAACACTCGTAATAGTACTTCCTTTTGTGTACATTTTGTACGAAATCGCCCCTTCTTCCAGTCCACCCTTATACAGAGCGCAGCTAATATCTGCATTCCGCTCATGAGCTGTGAGCCGGTTCGGAGAGCGCAAACCTTGTGCAGGCCTGTTATATGGCATTAGTAAAATTGTTGATAAAGAGATTTTTTCGGAGAGGGGGTACCATGAGGCCACCTGAAATTAGCCTTACAGTTGGTGAAAATCTCTAAAAACACACAGTCAGAAAGCGAGCCAAGCGGGATTAGAGCTCACGCACAAAAGCATTACTGGATAATTTACTAGTATAGCGCATTACCGGTGGGCTACGTTGGCGGTCTACGTTAACCTGTGCTATATTTCTTGTTCAGTTGAAAAAAATAAGAGTGAAGTAGAATATATGTTGGTGACATGAGATTCGTAGGTTGAAAGCGACAGGATGATCACCTGGAAGCACCCTCAGGCGCCGGAAAATCCCGTGATCGAACATCTTTCATTTAAATATTAGATCTTTCTTGATCCACTTGATAAGTCGGTACTTTAACACTAAGTTACCGAATTCTGCCCCTATAACTCCTCATGAACGTATTTTATGTTCACTGGAATTGAATATCATCTTACTGTACCCAGAGGGACAAGCATGAGTCAAATAAATGTGAGTAATAAAAAATAAACAAATTTACAGCCAAACATTATTTATTGTCTTTCCTTCAATAAAATAGCAGGGATTTCGAACAGACAAAGTTTCTATCTCCGTCATGCTTAAGTTGAAAGGATTAAACAACCTGTACGATATGGGCTACTGTTCGAGGTTGAAACAATCTCACGCGCGCAGTCAACTGTCCGCAGATGGCTATACTCCAGCCGAACGGACTTCTATGAACAGGGTATACTGAAACTGGTACCACGATGGGAGAAATGTGTTGAGAAACTTGGCGCCCATGTAGAAAAGTAGCTGAAAGATGTGAGTTCATTTGAGTATTTTTTTATTTTTGTTTATCTATTGCACGTTTTTTTAATTATTGTGCATTACTTTCCGATCCACCCTCGTATAATGAATATACAGCCGTACTTCCAGATCAGACGTAAGAGCAAAAACCCTTCCTAATTTAGGAGTCTGGTATCCATTACCATCATTTCTGCTCATGAAATCTTTGAGTGAACTCCATGACACATCCATTTTTTTGTAACTTTATAGCTAGATACTGTACTTTCTGCTCTCTCACCATTTTGGCTCCTTGCAATAAATTGATTGCACCTTATTCCCTGTATTTAACCCTTTCTAACCCAAATGAAATTTACAAGCATTCCATGTTGAAACAAATAGCTGTATTAGGACCAATTCAGTGACCAAGTTACGGGAGTGGCAACATTTGAAACAAAACTATATTGATGAAAATGTATTGAAATAGAAGTTATCCAGCAAAATTTACCTTCATATGTAACACACAAATATATAAATGCTGTAAAGTTAATTATTGCCATATGGTATCTATAGGTAAGAAAGGGTTAATTCTCTCTTTTCCTATGTTAGACCTAAAATCAAAATAGCGAGGTAATTTCGTGATAGGCGCTATTAATAAAAAATAGATAGAATTGAAGTACGATTTATGGGTAATAATTTTCTTCAAATACGTTTTCCTGGCTAATGTACAGAAACATTGGTATGGGCCGAAATACTGAGGCTTGTTCGGCCGCCATGACTTTCACGAGAAGAAAGCTAAGAAATCACATCCATTTCCTAGGCTTTAATCAGGGGCGTATTTTGCGGACTACCGGGGCTACCGGCGGTAGCCCAAGGAAATTACAAAAGAAAAAGTTTATAATATAACATAATGTAATAATTTTGTATTATTAGTTTTACCATAGTAATTGAAATTAAAGTAATTGTTAGATTTATATGCGCTCTCTGCTCTCGAAAAGAAACAAGTTGTGAAGGCGGCATCGCTGGAGAAACCGCTTGCTACGTGAGGTAGCCTGTGACCCTTTCGCTCACGCTGTCCTTCGCACAACTGCCCATCCCCCCCGCTCCCTACTGTTTCCATCGTGCACTGTAGGCGGGCGAGTTGCCGCTCTCGTGATCGGTTTCTTCGCAGGCGCGAAGCAGCTATACGCTTAGTACGGTAGCAATTGAATGTGATTGTGTTCTTGCAGTGCATTATTTTAAATCTGTGATTTGTTCGAGTGTCTAAGAGTTATATTAATTGTGAATTATTAAGTTTTTAATTTCCCAATTAAGTGATATTGTGAAAAATATGGCAGAACAAGTTTCTGGAGAGGTTTGTGTTGAAAATGACTGTGTAATAGAAGGTTTATTAAAAGTGCCTTTTAACCGTCGTACATAACAACGAGAAAGTTGAAATTGTGAAAATGGAAAGACCAACTCCTGAGTTAAATTTGTCCATGGACGTAAAAGAAAAACAGCGAGAGTACACACGCCATTTCACTTCAACATCATATGGTAAGTGGAATTGGTTGTGTGGTAGTTCTAAACTGTCTAAACTATTTTGCTGGCCATGTTTGTTATTTAGCCGCAAAACTAATGTGTGGTCAAAAGAGGGGTTTTCTAATATGAACTCCCTTCGAACGGCAGTCCTAGAATACGACAAATCAAAAGTTCATATTTGTAGTAGCATGAACTTTGCAAACTTTGGGAAGACAAGAATTGATTTACAGCTAGATAAGCGAAAAGCTCTACACATCAACCAACACAATGCTCTTGTGAAAAAAAAATCGGGAGATTTTACTGCATCTTATTAACGCAGTTCGCTTTCTAGGAAAACAAGAATTGGCTTTTCGGGGTCATAACGAGAGTGTGGAATCAGACAATATAGGAAATTATATTGAATATTTAAGTTCCTTAAGTGAATTTGACCATTTACTGGCCAATCATCTTGAGAGTTCAACAGTATGTCGTGGTACTTCTCTTGCAATTCAGAATGACTTAATATTTGCTATAAGTGGGGTTATGATAAAGAACATAAAACCTTTTGTGGCCATTGTTGTTGATGAAACAAGTGACTGCTCTAATCAGAGTCAATTGTCCACTGTTTTAATATACGTCGACGGTACTGCCAATGTTCAAGAACGGTTTATAGGATTCACAAATGTCAGTTCGGACAAAATTTCTGCTGTTTTGTTTCAGCACGTGGAAGGTGTTATAGCAGAATACAATGTCGGCAATAACTTAATTGCACAGACATACGATGGTGCTTCAGTTATGGCGGGAAATATTAATGGCTTAAAAACAAAAGTTGAAGGAAAGTATCCTCAAGCACTATTTGTCCATTGTTACAGCCATGTTTTCAGTTTAGTTTTGCAACAAACTACTTCATCCATTCCAGAATGCTGCATTTTTTTCAAAACACTGTCGGGTTTAGCTGCATTTTTCTCATCATCTCCTAAAAGATCAGAAAACTCAAGGAATTTATGAACAAGAAACTCCCAAAAGTAGCACCAACTAGATTGAATTTTACATCTCGGCTTGTAAATACAGTAAAGGAATACAGAGAAAAACGGACTGCTTTCTTTAAAAATATCATTTGTAATGACTCTGAAGAAAACTGGGATGATGCTGTAAATGTGCAGGCTCAAGGATATTTGAATTTTCTCACACAGTTTCAGAATATATTTCTTCTTGAAGTCTATGCTAGAGTGTTCGCACATACAGATGTGCTCTACAATATTCTTCAGACAAAAAGTTTAGACATAGCATACTACTTGCAAGAGGTATCAAAGTTAAAAAAAAATACTATATCCGAGTTCAGACGTAGTGTGTTTCCGTCCATATGGAGTAATATGGAAAATGAAAATTCTTCAGCCAATACAATGGAACCACCATTAAAGCGAAGAAAAGGAGATGATGAATTGAAATACAGGCAGCTGTACTACAGCATACTAGATCGTATGCACATGGAAATTAGTGACAGATTTTCTGATTATGGAAAGCTTCAGTTCACACATCTTCTAGATTCTCAAAAATGTTCTGCTTATAGAGAAAACTTCCCGAATGAGGCACTAAACAAATTATTTCAGTCCTATAACTGTCACTTTGATCAAGTACGTTTGAAAAATGAATTAAGTGTAATATATTCAGCAGAAGTGTTTGATTTTTCGAACAAACCTATCCATGAAATATAATCCGTCATATATGAAAACCAGCTGGACCAAGTTATTCCTGAAGTCCTTAAATTGGCAACATTAATTGTGACAATACCAGCTATGTCACCATCGGTAGAAAGAACATTTTCTGCGTTGAAGAGAATAAAATCCTACTGTAGATCAACTCATACACAAGAACGTTTATCCGGCTTGGCACTAATATCCATTGAAAAGTCATTTCTACAGAAACTTTGCAAGTGGCCCAACTGTAATTTCAAGGACGAAGTCATCAACGTATTTTCGTCCCAATCAAGACGTCTGGAATTCACATAAATATGTAAGGAATTTTATTATAGGGATTTTAAAATATATTTTGTGTAATAATAGGGTCAGTGGTAGCCCAAACCCTTTAACCAGTATGCGCCACTGGCTTTAATTGACGCTATTAATATCAGTAATATAATCTAAACATATGTACAGTTAGAGGCACTCAAGTACTGCAGTATAGTACAAGTATGGACTTCTTACTTTAAATATGTACACAGTAATCACTGCAACACTACAAACAGTTAAAAAACTATCGAAATTCTTAAGAAAATACGCAGCGCACGATACAACTTTCTGTCATGGCCAGCACAAACTAAGATGGAATCAATCATGTTTCGCCATCCGTGAAACAATGCACTATTACTAGCAGACGCTAGAACTATTTTCTACAGTAGACATGTTCTTGAAAGCTTTTGCAAAAATTATCACAAAAATACCTTTCCTTGCCCTAAATTTAGAGGAGCATTTTGTTCTAAGGTAGAATAGGCTATGTACGGTACATGAGTTTTTGATCAGATCAGTTATCTTTGGAGAAATCAGTGAAATAAATTTAATGTGTTATCTATTTTTTTTTCTGTTCAGAGAGGATGTTTAATGAACCCACAATAGTGACAATAGACAATAAGAACTATTGAAATGGTAAAGAAACCGGTCGTTTTTACTCGAAAGCTCGTAACTCTAGAAGTTAAATTATACAACAGAAACAATGTTAAGAATATATTAACCCATACTAGCAATAATATATAAACCTAAGGGTTTGTGATTTGTTACTTAAAAGCTTGTAGTGAAATAAATGTTGGTTATGACTGTTTTAGGATACTGAGAGATTAATGTTTGCTTGTATTCATACAAATAGCTCGAGTGATGCTAATAGGATTCGGATGAACAGATTAGAGGGAAACTTAGTTTTAGAATTACAAAATTCATCATTAATCTTTCTTACCAATGATCATTAAAAACACGCACATTCGTGTATATCCGCGAATTATTTCCCCTCGGAAACGGTGAACGCTGCTGCACATCTGTAGCGCGTGTAGTATATAGGGATTTGTGCAGGGGCCTCCAGTGTTTTTACATAAAGACCCCTACTGTCTGGAAACTGTAACGTCTGGAAGGGGAATTCTTCATTCTTATTTCGTCATTTAGGAAATATAGACGGGGTACTGTTGAGAAGGAATACCAAATTAAGAGATTTAACAGGCTTGAGTGTTATTTTTTAATCGAAAAAATTCTGCGCATCTTAACACGTTTTAGAATCCAATTGGCTGTCTTCATCTGCGAGGGTATCATGTTTATCCCAAAGAAAAGATACTGTCAGGAATGAAACACGCAGATCTTCCGAATATTGGGTGATGAGGATTACGCAGCCACGGATACAATAACGAAAAGCATGGAACGGTTCGATGTAACATTTGTAGGTTTGGGCCCGAGCTCAATAATTGGTGCAGGAATTGGACATGTGCAAAATAAGGCACTGAGCATCTCGTTACCAATGACGTAATCATACACCTGCGCTATTGCCTCCCTACTAATAATTTAGCAGTATAAAAGTTCTTCTATGTTCTTTCTTGTCATTTTATGTCAGTAAATCGATGCATAGTAATCTTGAATAGGGTATAATGGAATGTTAAGAAATGAGGAAATGTTGGTAATTAATTATAGGAACGATGTTTTCCGAAAATAATAGTAGTGACGCTGCTTGGCTATGTGATTCCTCTTCGCCGATAACAATCAAATTCCTGTGCTAGCAGTCTCCCCATCTTGGCACTGTAGCAGCTTCTACAAAGTGAGTACCGGCACCTGATCAGTAGTCATGGAAAATTTTAAATACATGCATGAATACATACATAGATAGAATGTTTTATTTTCGCTGGCAGAGTGAAGGCCATAAGGCCTTCTCTTCCACTCAACCAGCCTTAATCAATACAATGTTGACATACTTATTTAAATACATACATACGCCTACATACATACATACATACAGTCCACACCTGTGGAGTAACGGTTAGCACGTCTGGCCGCGAAACCAGGTGGCCCGGGTTCGATTCCCGGTCGGGGCAAGTTACCTGGTTGAGGTTTTTTTCCGGGGTTTTCCCTCAACCCAATATGAGCAAATGCTGGGTAACTTTCGGTGCTGGACCCCGGACTCCTTTCACCGGCATTATCACCTTCATCTCATTCAGACGCTAAATAACCTAAGCTGTTGATAAAGAGTCGTAAAATAACCTACTGAAATAAAAATAAAAATACATACATACAAACATACATACGTACGTACAATACATGCATACATACAAGACACACATATACACACATACACACTGTCCATATACTGTATGATAGGATAACGAATTTCTTTCCTATGAAATATATAAATTGGATTATAAATGAAATACTAGAATTCATTGTACATTTGCATGCCCATTAATTAGCCATTTACGGAATTTTTGTAGCTCTGGTTGTGTGAAAGAGAAGGCCTGAAGACCTTAACTCTGCCAGGTAAAATAATATAAATTATTATTACTGTTATTATTATTATTATTATTATTATTATTATTATTATTATTATTATTATTATTATTATTATTATTAAAGACAAATGAGAAAATAAAGCTAGTTACAATACGCACTTCTTTTCTCGGTATAGAAGATGTATGGAAAGGTGAATCGAAAAATGTGTGAAGAATAACAACAGGTCTTAAATCAATTTTGAGAATGCTTAAACGGAAAATTTTACATACATTTCTTACTGTAGGCAATACATGTAGATAGTCTGTAAATTCGAGAATGTCTTGGGTTCGAAATAATAGTAATAATAATAATAATAATAATAATAATAATAATAATAATAACAATAATAATAATGTTTCCATTATTATTACTACTATTATTATTATTGTTATTATTATTATTATTATTATTATTATTATTATTATTATTATTATTAACAGAATGAATTAAAGTGCTGCAGATGACATGTAAAAAGAATGCAGAATATCAGACCACCAGAGGTGAGTTGGGTTAGTTTCCAAATGAAATAAGGAAAAAAGAAGGGTTAAGAAAATCATGGGAAAGAGGAATACATAATACATTGAAGGTACATGAATGGATGAACTGAATGATTTTGTCTGTAAGAAATGGAAAATTGCAATAAACGTAGGGTCAAAAACAGTACCCTTCAATTTATAGACGCTTTTCCAGTTGACGAGCTAGTAGGCTGAAACTACACTAAGCTATATCGAATATGAAGTAGAAAACAAATCATTTTAATGTGTTTACATGTTACGTTACCTCTGATTGAGGTTCTGGCTGATATGTACATCTATTATCAGGCAGTACATTTCACTTGACGATAAGTGTCAGAGGAAGAACAATTGTTTGTATGCATCTGAAGTCTGATTAGTGTAATATGTAGCTAATCGGCGCTGTATGCATTGGAGGGGGAAAGCAACTGGCCATCCTACCCCATTATCTCCTGGCCTAGTTGCCTCATGAGTGATGCCTTATTGGTGTTACTTATGAGGTTCAAACCTGTCTTCGGACACGACTAAACAACAACATGTTCCGATAAAATGGGAGGATGTGTTTATGAATACTTGCCAGGAAATTGATGAGCAGCAGGAATTCTCGATCGAACTCGTGTTTCTCTAGGACGAAGATAGAACAATAACAATAAATTACTCGTAGCTTCGTTTGGCGTGCTTCTTACTTCTTTTATTAATGCTATCCATTTCAATGTTTGTAATATGTTTGGGGATATTCCCTGTAAGTAGAAGTAAATAATGATAGAATGATTAAAATATATTTTGATGAAGTTTCTCAGGTATTAATACACTTCATAAGCAGTCTTACTGCAAAAATGTACTAGTAAATATTGAGTGTGAACAAAACCTGTCCAGTAGTTTGGAAATATGCCACACATACAGGAGGTCAAAAGAAAAAGTGACAGATTTACTGACGGCGTGTCAAAAACCAATTTGTTCGGTATAGGACATGCTGGGAACCTCTGTTTCGAGTAGAACGTGCCGATGTTCGTTTTCCCGCATCACTATGCTTCCTTGAGATCCTTGCGCTATCAAAGCGCGGTGTCGCGTGTAACATTCGCCAACGGCATTACTACGTCATGAGCGTGGTGTTTAATTACCGATGTCAATTAGCTGGTCCCGTAGAAGTGAGTGAGATGGAACTGGTTGAAGCTCCGAACCACCTGCGATTTCCTCGTCTCGTCAAGGAGGCCCACTTGGAGCCCGTCCGGCTAAAAATAAACCTCCGGCCAACTTCTTGCTTCAAGCTAAAAGAGCGCCGGCCGTCGGCAGTGTCGAAGGCGCATCCTGAGCACCAACGGAATTCTGAACTTAACTTCTGCCCACAAGCAGACCATTCTGCCCTGAAATTACTCCACTGTAAGGTGATCGTTTAGTGACATTTGTAAGTCATGCAACAGCGTGCAAGCACGCCGCGCCGCGTTCCGGCAACGAACATGAAACATAAGTAACTTACTTACTTACTTACTTTTAAGGAACCCGGAGGTTCATTGCCGCCCTCACATAAGCCCGCCATTGGTCCCTATCCTGAGCAAAATTAATCCATTCTCTATCATCATATCCCACCTCCCTCAAATCCATTTTAATATTATCTTCCCATCTACGTCTCGGCCTCCCCAAAGGTCTTTTTCCCTCCGGCCTCCCAACTAACACTCTATATGCATTTCAAACATAAGTAACTGCCTACGGAAAATCAGGTAAAGTTGGACGCTTGTTACTTTGTCTATTTCACTGCACTACCTTGAGATGCTGTCTGTCTGCCTCTTTATGAAGTTCCAATTTTCATGAAGTTTCCAGGGATATGTGTCCCAGCTCTTCACTGTTGCAAGTATTGTGCTTATATTCTCTTTTCTTATTTCTGTTATCATAGGTACAAATCACACTGCGTGAGCTCCGAATATGACTTTCCAAGTTGGCCTTACATCCTTTCCGTTAGCACCTGTCTTCACTACTTTCGCTTTCTTGTCTAAAATACTTTCTCAATGTATTTACAATTCTTTGTATCGAGATCTTGCTCACAATGACGATGTCAGGCAATTTGCTGCAAATCTTTCTTATTGTCTTCAATAAGTCTGTTTGAGGTCCTGTTAAGAATGGGGGTTGCAGGAAATTTCCTACGAATCTTTCTTATTGTCGTCAATAAGTCTGTTTGAGTTCCTGTTAAGATTGGCGATTGCAGGAAATTTCCTACAAATCTTTCTTATTGTATTCAATAAGTCAGTCTGAGGTCCTGTTAAGAATGGGGGTTGCAGGAAATTTCCTACGAATCTTTCTTATTGTCGTCAATAAGTCTGTTTGAGTTCCTGTTAAGATTGGCGATTGCAGGAAATTTCCTACGAATCTTTCTTATTGTATTCAATAAGTCAGTCTGAGGTCTTGTTAAGAATGGGGATTGCAGGAAATTTCCTACGAATCTTTCTTATTGTATTCAATAAGTCAGTCTGAGGTCTTGTTAAGAATGGGGATTGCAGGAAATTTCCTACGAATCTTTCTTATTGTCGTCAATAAGTCTGTTTGAGGTCCTGTTAAGATTGACGATTGCAGGAAATTTCCTACAAATCTTTCTTATTGTATTCAATAAGTCAGTCTGAGGTCCTGTTAAGAATGGGGATTGCAGGAAATTTCCTACGAATCTTTCTTATTGTCGTCAATAAGTCTGTTTGAGGCCCTGTTAAGATTGGCGATTGCAGGAAATTTCCTACAAATCTTTCTTATTGTATTCAATAAGTCAGTCTGAGGTCCTGTTAAGAATGGGGATTGCAGGAAATATCCTACGAACCTTTCTTATTGTCGTCAATAAGTCTGAGTTCCTATTAAGTTTGGCGATTGCAGGAAATTTCCTACGAATCTTTCTTATTGTCGTCAATAAGTCTGTTTGAGTTCCTGTTAAGATTGGCGATTGCAGGAAATTTCCTACGAATCTTTCTTATTGTCGTCAATAAGTCTGTTTGAGTTCCTGTTAAGATTGGCGATTGCAGGAAATTTCCTACGAATCTTTCTTATTGTCGTCAATAAGTCTGTTTGAGTTCCTGTTAAGATTGGCGATTGCATGAAATTTCCTACGAATCATTCTTATTGTCGTCAATAAGTCTGTTTGAATTCCTGTTAAGATTGGCGATTGCATGAAATTTCCTACGAATCTTTCTTATTGTCGTCAATAAGTCTGTTTGAATTCCTGTTAAGATTGGCGATTGCATGAAATTTCCTACGAATCTTTCTTATTGTCGTCAATAAGTCTGTTTGAGTTCCTGTTAAGATTGGCGATTGCATGAAATTTCCTACGAATCTTTCTTATTGTCGTCAATAAGTCTGTTTGAATTCCTGTTAAGATTGGCGATTGCATGAAATTTCCTACGAATCTTTCTTATTGTCTTCAATAAGTCTGTTTGAGGTCCTGTTAAGAATGGCGATTGCAGAAACATCTTCATTGTATCTTTCACAAAACACTTTTTCATATTTTGACTTTTCTCCGTTATCTTCCAGCATTTGGATAGTAGCTTTGTTCCACATCGTTCCTTTTCTGATTTGTTATTGAAGGTTTCTTTTGCCTTTACATGTCCCCTATTTTGATATGCTTATCTAAAACATCCTTTTGCCAATCCAAGCGCTGATTACATTAAAATTTTACTATCACTGATATAAACGTGTTCGCGCTTATAATTTTCGGCCGCTGCTTTATAGATACTTTCGATGTCACCATCCTGAAGCACTGTACTGTAATCTTGTCACACTAAAAGCAAATGAAAGAAACGAAAACAGGAAGGTCTAACAAAGCAAGGTCGTTGGAATCTCTCTCCACTTCTACGCGTGTATATAAGGGTGTATCGACTTGCGACAAAGGCACTTTTAAGGGTGTGTAGGAGGGGTTACTTACCTGCCCACATTCCTGAACGCTAGAAATTCCAAGGGTGCACGAACTCCTCGGTTTGAGTTTCCAGAGGAAACAATAAAAAATAATTTTTTTTTAATCGTCGGTTTCGCATCTATATTGCGTTTTGGGATAAATGTTGCATATTTCATAAATTTCGCATTTTATCGCATATTCAAAACACATTGAAATGGGATTTACAGGCCATGAAAAGTGAAAACAAAATTACATTCCTTTATAAACATTTCGCGTAATATGGTTATTACGAAAAATCACCATCCCTATTAATTAGTTTTATTAATCCAAAACCAATTATAGTTCCGTTCCACATACCACATTTGTATTAATGTGTTCATGTTGTTTTTTCTGTGTGTTTCATTTTACTTCAGCAGTTAGTATCCTCTATAAATAACAGCGAATTATTACCTTTGCTCAGTAATTTTCTGGAGCTCTTTCATTGGAGCAGCGATACTCGAAGTGAGACAAGTGGCCAACAGGCTTGGAGCCCACATATTCAGATTTCTCAGCCCCGAGCTCGTTTGCAAGGACACTTTTTAGCGTACCTTTTAAGGTTTCTCCCCACATTTCACCCTCTCATTCATTCATTCATTCATTCATTCATTCATTCATTCATTCATTCATTCATTCATTCATTCATTCACCTTCGCCCAGTCGCGCCATCCTGAATGACCAGGCGTAACCCCTAAAGATTATGCAACATTTCTGGTCTTACCTATCTGCCTCGATGATGGGACCTGTAGCCTATGTAGTGTCGAAACGTTAGAGATGTGAAGTTCCAGGAAACTGTGAATTATCCAAAAGTCTATCTCTGATCGGTCACAGTGGAAATCTAAAACGCTTATTTATTATCACGTTTAACACCGTATTTTCAATGTTACTGAGTGTCGAGATTAAGGAGAGAGGTTAATTATATGCCAGGTATGACATGCATCTTTCGTTCATTGAGATCCGATGCAAAATTTACCTGCTATTTCTTGCCCACTTCAAAATTTCGTCAATCAAATCTGTATGGGGAGAACCGGTATGCGTGGAATTTTATTTTGCCTCCAATATTTCGAGACTGTGGTGTCTCCTATAGATCGGAGAATCTTAGGACAAGCTAGGTAGTTATTGAATGACATTTATACGGAATGTATTTCAGCAAAGGGAATGGATTGATTGACGTCGAGGAAGCTGCGGACAGGTTTATCACCGGACGATCGGCAGACAGGCACGTGGGGAGACCACCCACGAGCCATCTGCAGGTTCGAGAGCCTCGCGGGAACAGAGATTGTATTGTTGTTGGGGGTCGGAGTGTTGAATTGTGAGAAGTGTTTTTTGCAACGCGCTTAGCTGTGAAGCCTCACGGATAAACACATGTCGGAGTGTTTTCAAGAGGAGAAGTGTTGAAATGATGTGTATACAACTGTCGTTCATCTCGCGCATATGGGTCAGGATTGAGTATTTATAGCACAGCAACAATGAGAGGATATTGACTTTAGCGCCACCGAATCAATTGCGAGTAAACAGATGAACTTTCGTAGTCGCCGATCCTCCCTTTGTTGTGGAACGTAGGCTAAGTGCTTTCCGATCCGCTCCCAATCTTTGATGTATCCAATTGAAATATTAGTGGCGTGTTTCGTGATGTAGGAAACTAGCAGTGGCACAATTGTAATGCTTTTTGTTGCTGTCTATGTACTAGAAAGTAATGAATGACTTAGAAGACAAGAAGTAAATTAAGATACAGGTGCAGAATTCCGTTAGCAGAATTTGGAGCAATTTTTAGCTTCAAAAGTGGTCGACAAATGTAGCCTGGAGTCTATTCCTTTATTTCCCATAAATCTGTTTGACGCAGTCATTTTACTGTAGCTTTATTCCTCTCCGCAGAAAATCATGCTTAGAATATTATTGCCCTTTAAAGTCGATTGCCCCTGGCCGGATTTGAACTCGTTAACATTTGATCTAACAGCTATCCGATGGACCACCGAGTTCTACCCGAGCATTCGTCTCTGCTTAATCAATGCACGCAACGTCAGGGTTGCCAGATAAAGGAAACGCAACCGTCGTATCAACATACGAAAATTGTCGTACTTCAGCATAAAAGTGCCGTACTTTTCTCACCTTCCTAATACACGTGCTTAGGTTCATAGTGTTCTGCCCAGGGGCAGGTCTTTCATTGTTGACCCAGCATTATCCAATCTTTCCTATTTTCTGCCTTCTTCTTAGTCTCAGCATATGATCCATATATTTTAATGTAATCTATCATTTGATATCTTCTTCTGCGCCTAACTCTTCTCCCCTTCCAGTGCATCCTTGTGCAGGCAGTTTCTTTTCAGCCAGTGACCCAACCAATTCCTTTTTCTCTTCCTGATAAGTTCATCATCTTTCTTTCTTCACCCACTCTTTCCAACACGGCTTCGTTTCTTATTCCGTCTGTCCATTTCACATGCTCCATTCTTCTCCATATCCACATTTCAAATGCTTCTAGTCGTTTCTCTTCACTTTATCGTAAATATTAAATATTATGTTTTCATTTAACGACGCTCACAACTGTCGAGGATATATCAGCGTCGCCGGTGTGCCGGAATTTTGTCCCGCAGGAGTTCTTTTACATGCCAGTAAATTTAATGACATGAGTCTGTCACATTTAAAGCACACTTAAATGCCATCGACCTGTCCCGGGATCGAACCCGTAACCTCGCGCATAGAAGGCCAGCGCTATACCAACTGCGCCAACCAGGCCGACCACTTCGTCGTAATGTCCATGTTTCTGCTCCTTACAGTGTCATACTCCACACAAAGCATTTCACTAGTCTGTTAGTTCTTTTTCCAGAAGTCCGCAGAAGATACTCCGTTTTCTATTGAAAGCTTTCTTTGCCATTGCTATCCCCCTTTTGTCTTCCTGACAACAGCTCATGTTAGTACTTTGTAGTACACCCCAAATACTTGAAGCTGTCCACTTGCTCTACTGCCTCGTTTGGAATTCGAACATTTACCTTCTTTATTTTTCTTCCGATAACCGTGGTCCTCGTCTTGTTCGCATTTATCTTCATCCGATACTGCTCATAGCTGTCATTTAGTTCCAATAGCATATTCCTTAGTATCGCCTCCTCTTCTGCTAACAACACCATATCATCAGCAAATCTTAATTCTACTCCACCGCGCATAACAATCGTTAGCATGTCTGACCGTGAAACGAGCGGGCCGGGATTCAAATCCTGGTTGAGACGAGTTACCTGGTTGAGATTATTTTCGTTGTTTTCCCCTCAATAAATTAAGAACAAATACTGGGTAACTTTCGGCGCGCTGTAGGCCTACTCATTTCACTGGCATTATCACCTTCATCTCATTGACGCTAAATAACCATCACAGTTGATAAAGCGTCGTAAAATAAACCACATGTGTATATAATTCTACCAGTAAATTTTAGTCCCAATTAATAATACTACTAGTTATTGCTCACATCCACAATGACATTCAGCATTGGAATAAATCAGCCACCGGCGTAACCCAGTCGGTTAAGGCGCTTTCCTGCCGGTCTGAAGTTGCGCTTGGGCGCGGGTTCGATCCCCTCTTAGGTTCATTACTTGGTTGAGTAATAGTCAATAGTCAATTAAATCCCACTCTAATTTTTTATTTTCTCTAGATAAATCAAAACCTCTAGTGAGATTACTGTAGATAAAATATTTCATGTAGTGTAATAATACTTCAAATCCTACCTTTTATCACAGATCTTTGATCAAATATTTTAGCATACTCTTTGTCAAAGAACAATGATTTTGTAATTTCGAGGTCCGTCCAGTTTCCGTATTCACCTCTCAGTTGCTCGTCAAACGGTGCTGCGTTTGTCACGAACAAGCCTCTCCTTCATAATCAAAACAAATTGCATTCATAAAACTGAACGAGCAATTATCTAACAAACCACATTCTCCACTTGTAGGAGTTTTTATACAGTAATAGAAATAATAAATGGGTTCTTGAGCCCGGAGCACGTGTTTATGCTTACAGATGATGCAGCATCCCTCGCTGGTTCGTTTTCACTAGACTCTTCGTCCTTGGCTGATGACGTCAGCGCGATACATAATGACAGTGTTGTGCACAAATTGTCGGACTGGCACACTGCGCCACCTGTGAAATGTGAACTTCTGAATGATTCCAGATTCCACTCCTTTCTTTTGTTCATTTTCACCACTGCAACTACCTGGCACTCCCAGCGACTCCTTATTGGTGAGGTTACCTTCAATAGTTTCTCAGTGTTGTCTGACTGGGAAGATCGCAAATTCGGTGAACATGGGAGATCGCTGCCTGTTCCGGGATTTGAAGTCAAGATATGCAATAAAACTGCGATGCAGCTGCTATGGCTCGCTCAGGGGTACAGAGCTTCCTCTTGCTACAAAGCACGTTTCCCGGCTCAGGCCTACTTGCTCATACAGGGCTACTACTTTTCAATTTCAACAGCATGCACTAAAATAATCGTACATTATGGGAAGTCAATGACAGTTTCAAGTAAAGTTTGGAAAAAGTAAAGAGACTGAAAGTAGCTAAGGATGCTACAGAAAGTGGACATGGATAAATATATAATAGGATACGAAACTGCGGTCAGCACCATCTGGCGGCGGGGGGCTGAAATAAGATGATCAGCGGCCAACGTCGTAGGTGGTGAACATTAGAACTACGTGATGGGTACGTTACCCAGAGTTCTCTATTTATCCGTTCGAGATATTGCTCGAAGAGACAAGATGGCAGACAGAAACTTGCTAATATGTGAACATAAAGTGATACTACTGTGTATAAGCAATATGTTAAACAGTGATGTTTATGGACATTGTAAAAACTGTGTTGTTGAATGTATTCTAAAGTAATAGTAACATAATAAATTGAACTATCTAAGTAGTTCTTGCAGGCTTTTCCACTGCACTGTACAATAAATACCCAAAGAATACAATCCCAATTATCTAACCTTTTGCTTTATTTTTTTGTCTCTGTCTGGTTATATTTTAATTGGGTAGTGTAAAATAGATCGTCTCTTTTATCTTCCTGTTGGCTCCGGTAAGAATTTTCAGTAGAAGATGCTGTGAGGAATAAAAATGTAAATGTTTTATTTTAAATTAGGTTAGTTTTGAATATCGATGAGGTGGGAGGGAATACTTTCTGCACAGTTTAACATTTTCCTCACCAGGTGCGCTGGAGTGCTAAATGCATGGAGTAATTACTCTTTTCGCTACTTGGTGCGCTGCTAGATGTAATAACGCCCCTCCCCCAACAGATGGCAGCAAGATCAATTTCTACAACAGCGCCTCTAGTATCTGTTACTGGAAATTCAGTAAGTTGAGCATCCTATTATATATCCATCCATGACGTGGAGTTAAACTCATGCAAGAATACAGTCGAATATTTACCAAGAACGAAGAGGGCAAGCAGTTAATTCTACAGATAGTTTCCAAAGAAAGACATCAGTAACAAGATGTAAAGAAATCGGCTTCATAAAAAAATAAATAAAACAAAATTAACTCCGCTATTAACTTCTACTCCATTCTGTGTGAAGATTCCGGCTCCCTCCATCGAATCTGGGCAGACTGAATAAGAAAGTATGTCGGTTCAGAAAACGCACTAGTTTAATGGAATTGCTTTCTCACTAAAATGAACAAATGTAGGGAGCGCTCCGGTATTTTATTTTTTAATATTTACTTTTTGCCCTATATGCAAGGCCCACCCTGCCTAAAGTACAGTAGCTTGCGCTGGGCGTGTGGTCACATTGGGTGCAAGTAACCACTTCCAGTCTTGTCAAAATAGATTTCTTGGACAAAGAACATGTGTTAGAAAGTGGTGGTTTGAAGTTTTTAATGGTAGATGCAGAAAAATTAAGGGAAGAATGGGTGGACGAAGGTTCTAACGACAGAGAGGAAGATGGATAATACAGACACACTCTTCCATTTTACTTGCCCAATGTGACCACAGTACATTGCTCTTAGCTCTGTCCCTGTGTTACCGACGAGAGCGGTGCTGCCAAGTGAACTTTTCAAAATTGTATAGTAGCGACCTTCATATTTCCAGCTTAGTCCCTCCTACCACATTTCTAAAACTGGGTTTTTTTCAATCATTTATTATCATTATACACTGCTCACTTTAAAGCACTGACCAAATTGGGAATTCAATCAACGGCTTTCCCAAAACACTCTATGAAATATTTCATATAAAACAATTTTTATCTCGGAAAGGAATAAAAAACGAGCAAAATTGTATTAAACTTTTTTATTTGAAATATCTCAAAGAATAACCCCTTGAAATTAATGACATTAACTTACGGTTTCCCCCGTATATAGCTACTGTATGCACATTTGTGGAAGAATCTTTGTAAGCCTATTATTACTTTTATTTTACCTACTCGACGTAGCTCTATAAATGTGACTATTACACTTTTACTACGTCATACTACTTTTGACCAATAAAACGGTACGAAAGGACGTATTTCAACCAATTGTAGCTGCTTATCGTACAATTTTATCGCGTCCCTAGCATTTGTCTAATTTTATCGCGTCCCTAGTATTTGTTTCTTTGTTTGACAAAATTTCAAACTGCGCTGGTCTGGACGTCAAAAAAAAAAAAAAAAAAAAAAAAAACAGAACATTACAAACCACTCCAGTCGATGCACAGCAGTTTCAAATATGACTCGCATTGGCATTCAAGAACAAGAATTAATAAAGATCGCTGGTCATAGCTATGCATCTTCCCTGAAATCCTATTTACAAATAAATGAAGAGCACCATTCGGAAATCCTGAATAAGTTGAGGAATACACCATGTACATCAACGATTTCCAGTTCTTTTACGCACACATCTAATATAAAACACTAACACCGACCACTAAAACATTCAAATTTGAAAATTGTATTTTCAATAATTGTTTATTTTAAAATTATTCATGTTTATTTTTTATGTCATCATCGTTAATTAAAACTTTTCTTGTTTATTTCATCATCCCTAATTAAAACTTTTCTAACACTTGTTTATATTATTTAGGTTATGTTATAGCTTCTGCTATATGATATTATGGATAGTCACGTATCAGAGATTGTTTAATACTAAGATTTATTGAAAATCATCTGTAAAGTGACGTTGATTACTGGGATCCGGATAATTGAAGTGGAATGGAACTGTTTTAATAAAAATTAAATTGAATCAACAAACCTTCTTGACTAGTGACCGTGTACAGAGTTCAATGAAGATTCCATAGTTGTCACACTTGATAGCAAGAAAACTGCCATCTAGCATGCATCTAGCGTAATATTTGTAATGTTGAGATAGTATAATAATACATTTGAAGAGTTGTATTTTCGTAAGTCAATTAATATTTTATTGTATTGGAGTACTTTGTTACTTCTAATCTTTATATACTTCCTTCTAATCGTGTAATAGTCAATTAAATCCCACTCGAGTTTTGATTTTCTCTAGATAAATCAAAACCTCTAGTGAGATTACTGTTGACTATTACACTTTTACTACGTCACACTACTTTTGACCAATAAAACGGTGCGAAAGGACGTCTTTCAACCAATCATGGCTGCTTATCGCACAATTTTATCGCGTCCCTAGCATTTGTTTAATTTTATCGTGTCCCTAGCATTTGTTTATTTTTATCACTACCCTAGCATTTGTTTCTTTGTTTGCCAACATTTCAAACTGCACTGGTCTGGACGTCAAAAACAGAAAATTACAAACCACTCCAGTCGATGCACAGCACTTTCAAATATTACTCGGATTGGCATTCAAGAACAAGAATTAATAAAGATCACTGGTCATAGCTATGCATCTTCCCCGAAACCCTATTTACAAATAAACGAAGAGCACCATTCGGAAATCCTGAATAAGTTGAGGGATACACCATGTACATCAACGAGTTCACTTCTTTTACGCACACGTCCAATATAACATCAACTGAACCATCAACCACTAAAACATTCGAATTTGAAAATTTTACTTTCAATAATTGTTTCTTTTAAAATTATTCATACTTATTTTTTATTTCATCATCCTTAATTATAACGTTTCTTGTTTATTTCATCATCCCTAATTAAAACTTTTCTAACACTCGTTTATATTATTTAGGTTATGTTTGTTATAGCTTCTGCTATATGATATTATGAATAATCACGTATCAGAGATCGTTTAATACTAAGATTTATTGAAAATCATCTGTCAAGTGACGTTGATTACTGGGATCGGGATAATTGAAGTGGAATGCAACTGTTTTAATAAAATTGAAACTGAATCAACAAAGCCTTCTTGACCAGTAACCTTCCACAGAGTTCAATGAAGGTTCCATAGTTGGCACAACTGATTTCAAGACAAGAGCTAATAATAACACAATACTGCCATCTACTAGCGTAATATTTATAATGTTGAGATGTTACAAATTTGAAGACAGTTTTGTATTTTCGTAAGTCAATATTTTATTGTATTGGAGTACTTCCTTACTTCTAATCTTTATATATTTTTCTAATCGTGTAATAGTCAGTTAAATCCCACTCGAGTTTTGATTTTCTCTAGATAAATCAAAACCGCTAGTGAGATTACTGTTGATAAAACACACACGCAAAAAGAAACTGGTCCACGAGAGAATCATAGAATCGTAAGAAAATTCGGTGGACTGTGACACATCGGAGTTCGAGAACTCTGGTATAACCCAATTGTTCACGCAAGGTTAACCGTGATAAGAGCCCGACACTCTTGAACCAGTTTTGACTTCACCTCACCTCATGAATGGGTCGTACAGACGATTGCTGGGAAAGTTATAGAAGCGGACAGCGTGCAGTGCGATCTGCGAACTGCTGCCGGAGCTGCTCACCTTGCTGAAGGCGCCACGAAGCAAAGGCTTTGTTTTTGTTAGCGAGCCACCGCACACTGATAGAGGATGGACACATGGAGACGTCTCGTACTCGAGAGTTTTCATCAATAGGCCTATTCTTGTACGCTTAAAGTCGCTGACTCTTGTGGTCCAGAGTTAGTCTTAAGTGTCAGACCAACTTTTCCTTGCTGGACCTATGTCTATGTATATTTTTCACTGTCTCATACTACGTACGTACAAAATGAAAACATTGGATGTAAAAATAACGATTGTAAGTACATGCGGTTTGAATTTGTATTTGTTATTCTTCCTTAAATGAGCGAAATGTGAAAAATATGACGGTGTCAGGTAAATCGATTTCTTATAATACTTTCTAAAGAATTCAGACACATATTTCTTATTTTAAGAATAAAATTCTGACACTATTTACTATATTCTAAATGGATTTGTTCACAAGTTATTGGAAGTTAACAGTAATGGTTATTACTTTAAACGAATTTTGGCACCCAAGTTACAAAAAATTGTATTCTCTAGAAAATGTGGCTACAGATTTTCACATCACAATATGAGGGGTTCTCAACCAGAGTGGACCAAGTCCATCTGGAATAGTTCTGAGATATTGAGTCTTAAAGTTCCTGGCTCACGCTTAGCAACCTTCACCTTCCATAGGAAATGCTGCCCTCTGTGGAGTAACAAATGAGTTATGGACTTTGTTTGTTACGGCAATGAATAAATCTAAGTTTTCTTCATCCGAGATTGTATTAATCCACAAACTGAGCACTGGTGGACTTGGTTCACTCTGGTTGTGAGCCCCTCATACAAAAGTCCCTCTGATTAAGTTTCTGGCTGATATGTACTAGACGTACATCTCACTTGACGATACGTGTCAGGGGAAGAACAATTTTATTGTTCGTATACTTCTGAAGTCTGGTTAGTGTAATATGTAGCTAGTCTGCGATGTATGCAATGGAGGAGGAAAGGAACTGGCCACCCTACCCCATTAACTCCTGGCCTAGTTGCCTCATGAGTGATGCCTTGTCACTTATGGGGTACAGACCTGTTTTCGAACAGTTGACTAAACAACACTATAAAAATGAATGTACAGAATCGACAGTAAATGCTGCGAACACCAAGGAGTGGCATGAGATATAGTAATAATGGAATTGAAGGTAGAATGTGCCATCTTTATGTCAACAGTTAGGGAGATATTCGCAGTATTCACAGTCGGGTGGAAGAAGAGACCTCTCACCCCCCCCCCCCCGACTGTGAACCAAAACACGTTGTAATCAATTATTGGACGTAGCGTTCAGGAAATGGTACGCCTGTTGTTTTTACAATATATTGAACCTGTGATATATATTCGTTTCTGGAAGAGTAGGAAATTCTAGTTTTCAGCACGAAAGCATTCTTTGGAAATAAAAATACTCTAACGGTTCGTCCACCGCTGTAGAGTAACGGTTAGCATGCCTGACCGTCAAAAGAGCGGACACGAGTTCAAATCCTGGTTGGGACAAATTACATGTTTGAGGTTTTCCGGGGTTTTCCCTCAACCCATTAAGAGCAAATGCTGGCTAACTCTCGACGCTGGACCCCGGACTCATTTCGCTGGCATTATCCTCTTCATGTCGTAGAAACTAGATAACCACAGTAGCGTCGTAAAATAACCAATTAAAAATACTAACAGTTCTACAGACATGGTGATTTATAAGATATGTTCAGAATGACCACCCTTTACAAACAGGTATGCTCTAAGCCCTATCACGGATATTTTAGCGACAATGTATGAAGTAGCCTACGGGATGAGTGGGAGAAAAGTTCGCGATAAGAGATTTTTTTATTGGGTTATTTTACGACGCTGTATCAACATCTAGGTTATTTAGCGTCTGAATGAAATGAAGGTGATAATGCCGGTGAAATGAGTCCGGGGTCCAGCACCGAAAGTTACCCAGCATTTGCTCGTATTGGGTTGAGGGAAAACCCCGGAAAAACCCTCAACCAGGTAACTTGCCCATACCGGGATTCGAACCCGGGCCACCTGGTTTCGCAGCCAGACGCGCTGACCGTTACTCCACAGGTGTGGACGCGACAGAAGATATCAGAATATAGAGAAGATTAGAAGATTAGGAGGAAGGCGGAAAATAGGGAAGATTAGAGAATTCTGGGCTTGTAGTAACAGATCTGCCCTTGGGCATAAAACTTTGAATGAATAAATGAATGAAGTACGATGCCATTATTGAGCGTTGACGTAACTGGTAATAGCCAGACGGTATTTTGACGAGATAACGTCGAGGATGCGCCTTGGATTTCTTGACATTCGCCTCACAATGGGGGAAAACTTCGGAAAACCCAAACGAGATTCGAACCTACGCACGAGCGCAGCTCCTTACTCCATAGCTACGGCATTGGCCGTTGCGTTGCTTGGAAGAATAAAAGAGTCATTTTGGTGGTGGTGTAGTCCGTAGCATTGTGTGGGAATTATTCAAGATTGCTTTCAACGGCGTTCCTCGCGAAAGTACAAATTGCCCCACTTTACTTGTTACTTACTTACTTACTTACTTACTTACTTACAAATGGCTTTTAAGGAACCCGAAGGTTCATTGTCGCCCTCACATAAGCCCGCCAGCGGTCCCTATCCTGTGCAAGATTAATCCAGTCTCTATCATCATACCCCACCTCCCTCAAATCCATTTTAATATTATCCTCCCATCTACGTCTCGGCCTCCCTAAAGGTATTTTTCCCTCCGGTCTCCCAACTAACATTCTATATGCATTTCTGGATTCGCCCATACGTGCTACATGCCCTGCCCATCTCAAACGTCTGGATTGTAAGTTCCTAATTATGTCAGGTGAAGAATACAATGCGTGCAGTTCTGTGTTGTGTAACTTTCTCCATTCTCCTGTAACTTCATCCCTCTTAGCCCCAAATATTTTCCTAAGCACCTTATTCTCAAACACCCTTAACCTATCTTCCTCTCTCAGAGTGAGAGTCCAAGTTTCACAACCATATAGAAAAACCGGTAATATAACTGTTTTATAAATTCTAACTTTCAGATTTTTTGTCAGCAGACTGGATGATAAGAGCTTCTCAACCGAATAATAACAGGCATTTCCCATATTTATTCTGCTTTTAATTTCCTCCCGAGTGTCATTTATATTTGTTACTGTTGCTCAAAGATATTTGAATTTTTTCACCTCTTCGAAGGATAAATCTCCAATCCACTTTACTTGTAGGAGAAAATATTTAATGGCAATAGTTTCCTGTCCTATTTGTGCTTGTTTTGGTGTTGTCTATCACGCTTTGCACGCTGCAGTTAGTATCGGCTCTATATAGTGGCCTGTTGCGGAAACAAGGGACGAGAATCGAAACTCTGGATTATGATACGAAATCAATTATGCTAAGAATGATAAAAGCTTTGTAAGGGAAAAGGTTCCCAACAGTTAATTTTTTGTTGTTAGAAACAGACATTCGGATAGTTACATACAACCGCGTGGCAGTGTGCGACGGTCCCGAAGACGTTAAAACGGCGAGGTGCAAGAGCCATTCTCCAAGGCTGCGTGCACTTGTGAAACAGCTGCGGAGCTACGAAGAGCGAGAGTAGATGTCATTAAATACGTTACATTGCGAACCAGAGCCCGGCTATCATATCGTAGTTGGACGTCGAAAGATTTTTCCAACAGAAATGTATGCAGAGTGTGTCGAGTTTAAGTATTTAGTACTTAGTTTAGCTTAATTTAGTATTTAAGGAACGTGACCCACTGTGGAGTCTACGTTTACTGAACCTACTATAACTA
Organism: Periplaneta americana; assembly: GCF_040183065.1. NCBI lineage: Eukaryota > Metazoa > Arthropoda > Insecta > Blattodea > Blattidae > Periplaneta > Periplaneta americana. Next base: position 9,459,612 of record NC_091126.1, read on the forward strand.
TGCATATCCAGATACCTGTTGTTTTCGACTATTTTCATAGCACTAGATTATTTTGTCATTAAGCAAACGCTGAAAAGCGTGTTTATTTATGTTGAGTGTATGGGTGTCCGTAGAATACTCAAATTTCCCCTCCGCTGTAACTTTTCGTCTTAGGTCGTGACGTATAATGCTCGTGACTAAAATATTCTTTCTCGTGTAATTAGTACCTTTGTTAACTTTTAAACTTCTGATGTATGGCGGACTTTTCTTTACGAATTTGCCAAGGGACACTCTCCGGAAACATAAACATTATAGGCAGGTTCACAATAAACCGGAAACGAGAATCGGAACGAAAACGAAAATGGTAAAATTGTTAAAATGTGTACATTTAAATGTGAGCATGCACAATTAACGAAAAGCTTCCCGGAGCCCACGATCGGGAACGGAGAGTTGACCAAGTTTCAACTTTGGCGTACACGTTTCCGATCACAACCCACTAGATTCATTCTATTGCCATCTAAAAGCTCTTTTGTCGTCACATATTTTGTAGCAAGAAGACCGTGACATAACCTATGCATTATTTTGTTCTGTGCTGTGCATCGTGGAGCAAGATTTATTTGATGAGATTCTAATGTTGAGTGTTGAGGGAAATCCTCACGTTTACGATAAGCGGCGCGCCTTGTATAAAGATAAGAAAATGAAGGAGAATACGTGGCTTTCAATAGCTGCATCTATGAAAACCGATCGTAAGTGAATCATATTTTATTACTGTATTGGTTGTATTACACACTACATATTCATGCTTCAATTCAATAACTACTGTTTGTTCATTTTTGTTCCACTACAAATGTTTCTTCTCTAATTATTTTACGTTATGGTAGACTTAAAATAGGTTGTGATAATAAAAATGCATGCACATATTTATAGTACCGTACCTAATGAAATGTTTCAGTTGAAATTTCGACGTTGGTTAACCTGTGTTTATGTTGGCTGCCTTGTACTCATGAGAGAACGCCATTGGTCAATTATGCACAAATAACATCAGAATCCGTAATATCGACTTTACATATCGTTATTGACATGCATATCGATATGCACAGTCGTCTACGTTCTCGGTTTATTGTGAATAAAAAATTTTCATATTCACGTCCTCTGCTTCTCGTTTTCATTCTGGTTCTCGTTCCCGGTTTATTGTGAACCAGCCTTAAACCTGATACCATTACAGTCACCATGCACATCACGAGTTTTCAGTTCTAGCAGTAACGTCTGGCCTCAATCACCACGTTGAGATTTCTTTATCCTGTTTTAAGTGTGAGCACGGTGTTCAATGAGATGCGAGATAGTTGCCGGCCCCGGCATAGCTCAGACGTAAAGAGCGCTCAGCGCGCAGAGCTGAGAGGTCCTGGGTTTGATTCCCGGTGCCGGAACGAATTTTTCTCCAATAACAGATATTTACAGCGTGACTACTCATAGCCGATGCCGGATTGAAGCCTCTCAGTTTAAGCTCCACCACCTTTTAGGTTCCCTCTAGTGGCCAACCCGCTCCATCCATCCTTGATTAAACAGTGGTTTCTAATACCATGTTATAGATGAAGTGAAACAATATTCCAGAGTACGAGCGCTTAATATGATGTGTAAGATCTGTTTAGACAGCGAGTTTAATAACAGGTTATGCTTTTACTGTAATCGTCTATATTATTAAGTTTAAATGTAGTATGTTATTTACAAGAAGAAAATATTTTGTTACTTATGAGCAAAGGGAAATGGAGTTGAATGAGAAATCTAGTGGCAGTAGTTTTTAAGTGTAGCTGAGAATAAGAGAAGTGAAGTAGGTTAAGAAGGGGATAAATTAGAAGGAGGATTAAGTGAAAGAGTAGGGACATGAAAGACATAGTAAGGGCAGGTTTTAAGGTGACGTTATGTCTATGTTTAAGCTGTAAATAGTGTAAGTAAGGGAATGCTGGCCCGAATACAGAAATGTGAAGGGTCAGCAGAACCGAATATTTTGAGAAATATATATTAGTGTTGTGGGATTTAGTCGATTACTCGATCAATTTCTGTTGTAAGATTTATCGATCAAAATATTTAATCCAGTAATCGAGTCGATTAAAATTAGTCGATTGTAGTTGACATTAATTATTATTTTGTTAATACAAACTCGTACTAAAAATTCCGACAATATTCCTCTCTTGGAAATTGCTTACTTAAAAGCACAATAGTACTGTTATTTTCTAACTGTAAACCAGATAGCATAGAGAAAAATCTTTGCACAAACACTTCAGAAAGAGATGGAGATATGAGGACAGAGACCTAGACTACCTCTATTGAAGGTTGAAACATAATGTGAAACCCTTAAGTTTTATGGTTTTCCAAGAAAACTTCCATCTTATTAGCTCAACCTCCTATGATATGAAATACATATTTTCTGGGATTCGTCCTCCTCATTCCTTATAAAATAGCCATGTCTACACTGTGTGCAAGTGAGAGCGTAACTGTCTTCTTTTTCTAAAATCTGGTAATTCGATTACAATAGGGGACAGTCTTCTGTTTCGACCGCTGTACTTTTCAGGTTTTTGCAGTTTCTGTACTGAGTTTGTATATGAAGGTTGTGTGTTTAGTTTGATAAAGGAAAAAATGAGTTTTCTATGGTCTGTGAAATTGAAAACGCCATTACGTCTTATGAGAATTTGAGAGGTGAACTCTGTGAAACGTTTGGATTTAAATTGAATTATCGTGGAGAAGTGCTTGACAGAAAAAAAAAACATTTTTTTTCGTGTTTAGTGATGCAAGAAACATAAACTTAGAGCGGCACTTAATTCGGAGCATGTGAATGCACTCACATGTTTAAAATCAGTATTAACTAGATGAATCTTCATACTTTTTGTTATTTATGTTTGTCTCAAAAATTCCCGGAGAAATTGACACAATAAATTATAAGCCTCATAATAAATATGTTAGTAAGTAAGTGAAGTGGTTGTTTTGTAATATAACGGTACAATATTTAGAGATATGCAACATTTAATACTTATGCTTATCACCGAACACAATTAAATTTAACAATAATTGTGTATTACAGTATATTAAAAAATTTTCAACTTGATAAAAACTCGATTAATCGATAGATTAATCGATTAAATTCAAATAGTTAATCGATTAAATATTTTGATCGATCGACAGCACTAAATATTATAAGAGTCATAAAGTGAATCGATACCAAGAGAAATGGAATTTGTAGTGTACAAAGACAGTGGTTGGAATAGGTTTCTGCGACACTGCACCATTTTCTTAATTGATCATCATCATACTCCTGCAAACAGTTATGCATCAAGAAAGAGATCGAAGTTGTTCCAGAGATTCAGCGCGAAACCCAAAAGAGGGCGTTGTGTGCGATCAATTGTCAGAAGTGCAAATTCCTGCGTTGGAGTTGAAAGAAATAAAATCCTGGGTAGTTCTGCCAACAGTCCAGACGTCTACGGTACCAGGAGCTGCATAAACATCAGGCGCAACGTTCTATTACGAAGCACGACCAGACACTGAACTCACTCTTTACCGCTTACGAAAAAACACTGTGAAACATAGTACTTAAGTACCGTCCTAAAGAAATGTCATTCTCTTAGCATGCATTCCAGTAATTTTTGTTGACAATATTGATTTCACCACAGAAGTTGCAGTTTTACCCTCAAGATGGTCTCTCTGAAGATGTTATATAAGCCAGTCTTTCAGAATCAGAGGAAGGTTTATATCTCTTTAAGAGCTACATGTTCTGGCCAAGGAACCAAATATGAAAATTTAACTCGAGTGCGAGCCAAACAGAGAGGATTTTCTGCTTTCCTTGCATTCTCTGACAATGACAATAGAGCTAAAATTGTTGATTACTTCTGCATTTATGAGACGGCACAAAACATCTCCATTTCTATATTATATTCAAATATGAGACCCCGTGTCCTCATTGAATAATCAATGACTATGATAATACACAGTTAATCTCCTTTAAGCCAAGCAAGAGCACGGTGCGAACAACTGAACCACATCGTCGTTGTAATTAATCACTGAAGATGGAGAAGCATCTCCGAAATATGTCTAACATCTTCAATAAACTTATAGTACTTATTAGTGTTCATACAACTGTAACATATCACGTTTAACGTATTTCATAAAATCAATAAACACTGTATTATTGACCTAACATGTGTGTTTTATCATTAAATACGCTAAGAAATGTTTCATATAAAACAATTTTTATCTCGGAAAGGAAGCAAAAATAAGCAAAGTTGTATTAAACTATTTTTTATTTGAAATGTCTCAAAGAATAACTCCTGAAATGAATGACATTACTTACGGTTCACTATCTATAATTATAAAATCTGGACTATATAACGCCTACGATAAAAACATAGTAAATCTGACTTAAACGCATTTGTATGATGAAAATTTGGTGGAGCGGAGAAAAATTCTCTCCGGATTTAAACCCGCGTCTTCAGCTCTACGTGATGACGCTCTATCCACGGAGCCACACCGGATTTCCATTCCGATGCCGGATTGAATCCTCTCAGTTTAAGCTCCACCACCTTTCAGGTTCCCTCTAGTGGCCAACCCGCTCCACCCATCCTTCATCATAAGATGACGCAGAATTTCTGCATGGAAATATCATAAATGTACTTCGGTACATCGTAATAATATACGATATGCGAAAATAATCATCTAGGGCGGTATTCATAGACATTCTCAGCGCGGGCTTCCGGTGGATGATCAGCGAACTAACGTTTTTCGTATTCATAAACCAGTGTTAGCGATATGATATGATATGATATGATATGATATGATATGATATGATATGATATATGATATGGTCCACATCTGTGGAGTAACGGTCAGCGCGTCTCGCTGCGAAACCAGGTGGCCCGGGTTCGAATCCCGGTCGGGGCAAGTTACCTGGTTGAGGTTCTTTCCGGGGTTTTCCCTCAACCCAATACGAGCAATTCGACTCATTTCACCGGCATTATCACCTTCATATCATTCAGACGCTCAATAACCTAGATGTTGATACAGCGTCGTAAAATAACCAAATAAAAAATATATATGATATGATATGATATGATATGATATGATATGAATCCTGTACAAGTAACCAGTCGATAGCCGGGGCTAATTTAGCACGCTCATAGCGCGGGCTAGCGAAATGTCTATAAATAGCACCCCTAGTGATTTAAGACGGCGCTCTTCCGTCGGATCCCGGCCACTCAGTCACTCGTAATGAGTGCACCTCTGCACATTCATGTGTTGGACATTGTTCCACTATCACATCTGTGACGCAGTGCATGAGGGGTGGAGTGGTGTTTTCATAGATGTGTGGAAAATTGTATTCGTTTTTAGTTAAATCCTGAAGGAAATGAAAATCTCGGTGCTAAGTGTCCCCACTACTGTAAATTCGTCCGTACTGATCATGTCAACGGAACACTCGGCGGAAAGCTAGCAGGCAAGTTTCGCGATCGGAAACCAGTGGTTGACGGTGTGTGAACAATAGGAAATTCATTCAACTATTCTTAGCTCCAAGTCAGGTTCCCCATCAGGGAAAGCGATATATGAAAGTCGCTGGTCGTGTACTCGGCACCTCGGTTCATATTTCCTTCGGTTGACAGACATCTCCGGAGAGTTGGGTGTTATCTGCGTTTAAAGAAATGTCGCACCATATGTGTGTATATATACAGGGTGTTTCAAAAGTACGGGGCATAATTTCAGGTATGTTTTTCCCACATGTAGACAATCAAAATAGTTAATTACAACATGTGTCCGGAAATGCTTTATTTCCGAGTTATGGCCTTCACAACATTGAAATTCACCGGAACGTTTTTCTATCCGCAGGTCGTTGCCATCAAAGGAGACATTAAGAGGGCACTCTGACAGTTCATTCCGAGGCGAAGGTTACATTCAGTGTTGTGTAGGTGTTAGACTGTGCGACATGTATTCAAATCAAGAGCTGGCAGAGATACACTTCATGTACGGTAAGGCGGACGGCAATGCTGCGCTGGCTCGTCGTTTGTACCAGGAGAGGTACCCACAGCGACAATGTCCAGATCGGAAGACATTTGTACGTCTCCATTACCGTCTGTGCGAGTATGGAAAATTTAACTCTCCTGGTTTGGGAAGTGGACGACCAAGATCTACAACTCCAGAAGTACGGGAGGAGATTTCTACTTGTGGGGCCATTTAAAATCATTGGTTTATTCGTCTCCGGTGCCTGATTTGGAATCCCTTCGGAATCGAATTGTGCCATGTTCTGAGGACATACGCAATACTCCTGGAGTTTGGGATCGTGTTCGCAGGTCAATGAGACATCGATGTGAGGTCTGTAATCAAGCAGGAGATGGACATTTTGAACATCTTCTGTAATGACAACGACCTGAGGAAAGAACACCGTTCCGGTGAATTTCAATGTTGTGAAGGCCATAACTCGGAAATGAAGCATTTCCGGACACATGTTGTAATGAACTATTTTGATTGTCTACATGTGGGAAATACATACCTGAAATTATGCCCCGTATTTTTGAAACACCCTGTATATAGTATTCAAGTGAAAAATATCTAATTCACACCAAAGACCAAACCTACATATTCAATAATCACGAATCATGACCTAAATAATAGCAATGTTGTATATATATATATATATATATATATATATATAATTATATATGTGTGTATATAGTTTTTCTTGTCGAATACCCTTTAAAGTAAGGAGTCCACTCTAAGTTGACTAGTTGAAAACAAAGATAGAATGGAGCAGTGGTGGAATGAAAAATGTAACGCAAACAGAAATCGTAGCCCTGTGCCATTTACACGATACTAAAATCTGAGAATCTGTCTGGAATCTAAATTTGGGAAGCCGGCTGTGCCGAGCACGACATTGTTAACATCTTTTTTAACGCCTAAAACAACCGAAGAAACAAGCAGAAATCGTATATAAATCGGCTTGTAACAATAAACGAGGCTTGTTTCTGTGAAGATATTGCTAATCTTGTGAATGAAAATAAACAATCCCTCTGTCCCGAAGTAGGATGTAGAGTATATCGAATACAAATGTATTAACGGGAACGTTTTAAGGTAACGGTAATCCATGGCATTTTTCACTAAGTGAAAGTGGAAAGCTATGTGGAAAATATTTTTGAAGTTTTAGTTTATATATTAAAAGTTAGCTATATCTCGCAAATATATTATAAGTTAGATAATGTTATAAAAAACTGTATGCCGATTGTCATGTAAACCAATAGCTAATCCTCGCACATATTTCTCCAAGTACCACCTCGCAATCACAATTCCTTCAACGCTAGACAATCTCGCAATTTATAAAGCATAGTTGAAAAACAATAATTAAATTCCCTTTTATTGCATGACACGACAAAATACTTACGAACCTACACAGTTCAGAAAGTACTATTGGACCCAAAATCCTTATTAAGAGCTGAATTCGTTGGTATCCTATTACTGATTTGGAAATTTAGCATGATAATGCATCTCGTCACTGGATATTGATTGATTCAGTGATTCAGGCGATCTCCAGCAGAAGCAGGCATTAAGATCGAACATGTAGCTCCATTCTCTTGTTGCATTAAAACAAAACTTCACACTCCAGAAGCTAGGAATTTTTGTAAAATGGCAGGCGTTGTATTCGTATGTTCTTCAATCAATTACGTGACGACTTTGTAGTTATCTAGCTTCCGCGACGTTATTGATAGCGAGATGAGTCCGAGAATTCGTCATGACTTTACCTGATATTCGTCTTACAGTTGGGGAAAACCTCACAAGAAGTTCAAAATAGGTAATCGACCTAATCGATGTTCGGGCCCACGCCCGATGGCAGCCTCAAAGTGAAAGTTCAACTCGCTAGACTCTAGATCACGCTGATAGCTTGTACGTGTTTTATTTGAATATTGTTTTAAGTCATTCATCCACAGCTTTCTGCCTGTGGGCAGATCTTTAACTACAAACCCATCATTCTCCAATCGTCCATATTTTCCGAATTTCTCTATCTGTTTATTATTCCCCTATAAGAGAGGGTAGGAATGGGACTGGCCTCGCACGCAGGCCTCTCGGGTGGGCCCATTGTACTACTCGGAATCGAATGGTGTTTGTCTTAAGGCTCCCCGCGCTACAGACTCCCTGAGCGCTGCTTAAAAACTCTCCTACAGTCTAGATGATCTCTTCACGTGTCCGCGTAGACCTCACCGTGTTACCCCAACCCCGGTCTCACGAATTACCATCAGCCCAGTTTAGAGCCCACGGTGTATAGCACTACCACCAGCAACGAATGACCATATATCCACGGGGTCCAAGTTCGGCAATGGTCCGCAGGCGACTCTTCATCGGAGCAAACCCGAAACCTAGGAAAGCAACGGAGATGATGAAAGAGGGCAAGTGTAATTAGGATGGCGAAATGAATCCGAAGTACAACGCCAAAAGTTACCCAGCAATCCTGCTTCAATTGGTAGAGGGAAGACTTTAGAAAAAAACTTGAAACAGGCAACTTGTCCCAACCAGGATTTGAACCCGAGCCCGCTCGTTTCACGGTCCGTTACTCCACAGGGGTGGACCTGCCTTCCTCTTAGTCCCTGTATTTTAATGTTGTTTATTTTTTGATATACTACTTCTGTCCCGAACTTTTCTCCCATTCACCATTTTTTTCTGTAGATGTATTGCATTTTCTGGTGGCGTGGAAGAGAAGGCCTGATGACCTTAACTCCACCAGAGTAAATAAATAAATAAATAATAAATAAATAAATAAATATGTAAATAAATAAAATTTCTTCCAGTGCATCTTCTTAGCTTGTAACCCAGCGAATTCTAATGGCTCATTCGACAGCAGAAGTTTTGCTTCAGTTACAATATAACCTCATGAGTCCTGAGACATTTCTTGTTTTGTTTTTAAAGTTCAATGTAATTCTATACTTCAAGAAAGTCACTGACATGAGCAAAAATGCTGGAAAAATTATGCAGGTTAGAGTTAGAGCATAAATGCAGGTGTATTATATTATACTTCAGGTCTCTGCACATATATCTTATATCATAACCAGGTATGAAGTATACTGTACTCTTATGACTCAGGAGACTTTGTTGAGGTAGTACCTTACACTACTTAATGGCCCATCTTGTGTTACAGACTGGTCATATCCGTACTTCGACTGGAAGTTACTTCATTGAGCCTGCAGAGAACTGGAGGGACCACACGACGCCCATTCTTCATGCGGTCTACAGGATTCCCGGACAGAGTTCGGCCGCCAACATAGCTGATGAGGGCCTACATCAGTGCGGCTTGGTTGGTGAGTATACACGCGATTTTATTCACAGACTCCTTAATTCGCGTCACCTTCCGATGCAGTGCTGTATCTGGCACTGGGGTTGTACAGGTAGGTATTGGCAACTCGCGTCTTAGACCTGAATAAATCAAACTTGAACTCTTCGGTCTTTGAACTCGAAGCTTTTGCTCTTAGGGTAGTAGAATGCCGAGCGATCTTTATGAAATTAAATCCGTTATATTATGTGAAATCAAGTTCAACTTTCGAAACAAAATTTGAAAATTAAACTGTAAATTTCGAATGAATACTCTTTGAAAATATTATCTACTCGAAAATTTTGGTGGGTTTTGTTTGTAAATTCAACAAAAAGTATAAGTCTTCACAGCAAAATTTGAATTACCTAATAAATATCACTTATTTTTTGTACTCGTGTGGTAATATTAATTTAATCTTATAAGTATATTGAACTCAAGTTGCTTCACTGATATAGCGAAACGATACCATAGGCCTACGTACACGTTGCATCCTCGAGCTATGACTAGGGTTGACACATTTTATTTAGCAGATATCAAAATTCTAATATGTATGAGGGGCATTCGGAAAGAAAATTCCGGTTGATTGTTGTCGACGATCAAGGCTTCCGAATACGTTAACACTTGCACAGATCATCTGAGGGAATCTTTGGAGAGCCACGTGTCACTTTGTGATCTTGTGTGGTTATTTTTCGTTGCGAAATATTAGTTGAGATTGGGAATCCCGCCAGTTGGCAATATCGTGTACTTCAAGAGCAAAATAAGTGATTTGTTAAATTGTAAATTGTGGTGTAGTCTTCCTGCATAACACTACGTAACACGCTCTTGAGCTGCTTCAGGGTTTGAAGTGGAATTTGATCTATCTTCTAACGTACACTTAACGGCAAAAAGAATGGGCCGACTTTTGGTCGATAGAAATGCTAAGTTCTATCGCGCAGTTGACTCGTGTAAACGCAATGTACTTCAAGGCAATGCTGTGGTCTCTCTTCATTGAAAGTTGTCCATCTACAATATAATCAACCTTGCGGGCTGTGTGTGGACCAGTGTTAAGATGTCTGACATTTGTACCAGGGGTTGTGAGTTCGCCGCCCAGTGTGGTGAAATTATTCTTTTTTTTTTTTTAGTTTTTAATTAATTTATTAGTTTAAATGTGAGATAGCATTTGTTCATAAACTTCGTTATACGGCCTTGTAAAAATATTATTGCCCATCACTTGTGGGCTATTAATAGGCGAGACCTGGCCTGTATAAACAGAAATACTTGTTCCGTATCCTAAAAAACCGGACGCATATCAAACATAAATAAATAATTAAATAAACAAAAAACAAATAATTTGTTAATATATTAACAAAAAAGACCTGTCGTGGGGACTAGTATCTCGTCTACAAACCATCTGGGTCAAGACCTGCCCTCATTCTGCGCGGCATGGAGTTCACAAGATTATGGAACAGGTCTAAATTCATGGCCACATTCTCCCACTCACCTAGAACTCTGTCCCACAATTCGTCAGCTGTCCGAACGGGTGGTTATTCTGCCCAGTTAGAGCGTAAGATGTTTGACTGTAGTCCACAAATTTTCAATCGGGTTCATATCTGGTGATTTTGGAGACCATTCGACCAGGTCGACATCAGGCCTCCTCGTAAACCATCTTTGAATCCGGTTGGCGGTGTGTACCGGGTGACTATCCTGCTGGAAAAGAAGTGTTTCTTCTGGATATCGTTCTTCGGGCGGAAGGGATCATTACATTTGCCAAAATGTGTTCGTAGACTTCTGCCGTAAATCGATCGTGGATGCGTTCCAGAAGTCCTACCCCATCGTATGACATCCACGCCCAAGACGCGACGCTCACGCGAGCCGACCTGTTAAGTCGTCTCACGAAGCGTTCATCGTATCGGTGGCCATCCATAAGATAAACTAGGGCAGGACCATCGTTGCTACTGGAGACAATTACCTCGTCGGAGAAAATGACATTTCTCCAATCGAAGTCCTGTCGGAGAGTAGCATACGCTAGACGGTCCACGGCATGTTCTCTCCTCACAGCTCGACGACACCGTATGCCACACTCTCTGAAACGTCTCCTCACGGAATACTTTGAATCGATTTCTATTGAAAGTGAATTTATATTGGGAGATACGCAACATGACAAAGTAACTGAATTCTTCTGAAACGGGTAAATATTTATTGAGAAATTAGGCTATGCATCAACTTTTTGACATTAACGTTTACTTCAGTTGAGTGTGCTGTACCACATGTGATCAACTTACGAAACGTTACTGAATTTCAAGCTAGTCAATCAGAACGAAAATTTTGCCATCGTTATTCTGAAATATTTTATTGAGTCGGTATTAAGTGCCCTAAAATTGCATACCCTTTAAGAATATTCTTCATTGGCAAGTTCCAGATAAGTATTAATAGTTATGTTCGCGTGTATAATCTTCCGAACTGTCGTTAGTGATCGAGGTGAGGCAGAACGGGTTTCGAAATCACGGACAATCAGAAAAACAAACCAACTCTCTGAGCAGACTCCCGACGAACACGCAAGCATCATGTGGACATTTGTTTGCTTGACAACGCGTATTCGAACGATTTAAAATCTTAAATACGTTGACAGGTGTAACAGTTAGTACCTTGCGATAATATTTATGCTACGAGCCGTTTGTGAGAAATTTCAGAAGAATGGCTCGTTGGCTAGGTTTCACAAAGCTCACACCTGTCAAGAGGCGCTAGACTACACCTGTCATCTACTCAATCCATATCCAGCGATCTGTTGTATTCCCTCGTTTCTTCTGTCACCAGGGTTGTCCACTGGAGTCCCCACGATGTTTGTTCTCTATCAAGGCGTCCATTTTGAAGTTTCCGAAGTCTTGTATTTTTCGGTCTATGTTTGTTGGTTGTTAACGTCAGCATCGATGTTTCGTGTAATGTTGGTGTCAATTTTTCCTTTTTCCTGCTTTCACCCCTGAAGAGCAAAACGGTGTTGTCACTTCAAGATTCGTCCTCAGGCAGACACGATTGGACACATTATTCTGTCAATGCGTGAATTCTGCTGTCTGTTAACACATATGATTTGTTCTATTTCCAGTATGGGTTAAATTCAGTTTTATAATTTTATTCTTATATAGTATTTAAAAGCGATTTTCAATTGAATTTGAAATGGATATAGATGCAGATGAATTTGTGTTCATGCAAGGCCCTCAATATTTGATTGTATGTAAAAATCAGCATTAAAAAGAACCTAGTATATACCGGTAAATTGTGACAAGTTTCGAAAACATTAATGCATTTGTAAGACGAAATACTTTTTTTTTTTTATTTCAGAGTATGAAACGAACAACTTCTATGTATGTGATTTTGTTTTTTTATTTAGTTTGTTATTTAACGACGCTGTATCAAATACTGGGTTATTTAGCGTCGATGGGATTGATGATAGCAAGATATTTGACGAGATGATGCCGAAGATTCGCCATACATTACCTGGCATGCAACTTACGGTTGGAGAAAACCTCGGAAATAACCCAACCAGGCAACCAGCCAAGCGGGAATCGAACATACGCCCGAGCGCAACTCAGGCTCCGCAGACAAACGCCTCAGCTGACTGAGCTACGGCGGTGGCTAAGTTTCTTCTTCTGAGCATATAAAATAATAGATCACTGCTACGATTTCACAATTGAGAATAACAGTGCATGGGAAAACTAACTACATACAATACGTTGTCGCGGAATTCTGTTCGAGACAATCCGAGACAGTTCTAGACAGACCGAATCAGTCTTCTACAATATTGGGCGGTCCGAGAAAAATTATTCCGTCCGTGATAGGATGTTCGATGCAGTATGCAGTCGGCCTTAGAGGTAGGCCTAGGGATCTAAATTTTTGCACATTTTTCCCCTATGTTATATGTATATAACAAATCCCTGTGGATAGAATTTTAAAATATATCCCTTCTCTGTGCCATTGCTCTTTTTCATCATTGAACGGTAAGTTAGACATTAGAATTTGTTATTTTCGTAATCTTCAGAGTCTAAAGTTTGAGATTCAATACACGTAAGAAGAATATTATGAATTTAAAGGGTGCTCTTCATAGACATTTCGCTAGCCCGCGCTACGAGCATGCTAAAATAGCCCCGGCTATCGACTGGTTACTTGTACAGGATTCATATCGTATCTTATCGCTAACACTGGTTTATGAATACGAAAAACGTTAGTTCGTTTATCATCCCCCGGAAGCCCGCGCTAAGAATTTCTATGAATGCGGCCCAAAGTGTTTCAACACTCGGTTACTTCATAACCAAAAGTTTCTCACTCGGGTGAGTAACTTTCGGTCCATACTTTCAGTTCACAACAGTATGTCAATAAATGATTAATTAGAACAACATTCATTGCCACCAAGGCTTATTTATCGATTTTTGCAGATGTCACCCACAGCAGGAGAGAATGTAAGGTCTAAAACTCAATGTCTCTATCAGTGTGGCATTTCGATCTAAGATATCATCGAACTTTGGAAGTTGATAGAAACACAGTCAGAAAATGGACAAGGAAAGACTATAGCAACGTCACAGACACTAAAAGATGGGGTTAATTGATTACTCCTATTGTTACTCCTAAACTCTCGCCTATGGTTGCTGAGGGCATATATGGTTATGTTAAGACGAATTGCATATCGTGCCTAAATAACAAACTGTTCATGGAGCCTACTACGAGAAATATTTCTGCCTCTGTAGGCTACCATAAAGACGTGGATGACTCTAGACCAGCCGTGGCGAAAAGGCCATGGTGCGCCGAGCCACTGTGTAAGCTGCAACGTGCATAGCACCTATGGAGGGAGGCGGACAACCGAAGGGGAAGTTAATGTTTAGGACGTGTAACGAAGAAAGAAATGAACAAGAAAACATAGGACACATTATCACAACCTAAAATTAACTGTGTCTGCGACAAAGTTTCAAAATCAGGAATTATGTCACTTACTGCCAATCGTAGTTGATCACGAAGGTATTTGTCTGTCAGTCGTGATCTAAATTTGATTTTTACTATTTTAATTGTTGAAAATAATTTTTCACAAACGTAAGTTACAGCGAACATGGCTTCAACAGAGCAAGCGAAAGAACGAAGCTTCAAATATTTATTTATTTTTTTCCAAAGATTTGAAAAGTTCAATATCTGTCAAGTCCTTACATCTAGCTTTCATTTAACGTCACATTGTAAATCTGTGAGTTTAAATTGAAAATCTAACCGCATTATTCGTGCATCTGCTGTAAAAGAATCGACGTACAGAGATGATAATGATAATAATAATAATAATAATAATAATAATAATAATAATAATAATAATAATAATGATAATAATAATAACAACACTTAACCTTTTAATGTTTCATCAGTAACATGTAGTAACTTATAATGCCGTTTTATGTTATACAACCGTTTTCCTAGTAATATTTGTGAACAAATCATACATTTAATATTTTCATCATATTGTAAGCAAAAGAATGCATCCTCCCATCCTACTTGAAACTTTCGTTTTTTATAGGGTACATGGTTTCGAGAGAAAGATTGCGACGATACGCCACTCGCAGGTCCGAGACAAATACAGATAGAACGGAGTTTGACTCAGTGAGTAAGAGGGTGGGGGTTGTAGGTAGGAAGCGAGAGAAAAGCACTGCGAGCCACAATGTGCTCGTGAGTCGCATTTTCGCCGCGGCTGCTCTAGACAAATTCCACTTCGTTCACTTCGAACTCTGATGCAAGTTGGTGCAACAGCACATACTGCTAAACAAACTGCGGATGTCATTCGAAGTACCTTCTGTGATGTCTGGACTGATTGGTCGGGAAACTCTTCGGACTTGAATGTCATTGAGCATTTGTGAGCTAGACTGCAGGCAGTGTGTTTCGACAGCATAGATAACGCACCAGGAAAAAGTTAATTGAAAGAGTCAAGGAAGAATGGGCATTTATTGACCAAGAAACAACTATGACTTTGGTGCAGAGTTTCCGAAAACGCATTTTGGAGTGCCATAGCAACAATGGGCGTCACACAAATTACTGAAAATCATGGCAGATCATCATATAATGTATATTTTTGACACTTGTGAAATAAATTTAATAATTCTACATTTATACAATTACTTAAAAATATTGAAGGGTGAGCAACTTTCGGACCACTCTGTAGAATTCGAAACTTTACCTTCTTTACTTTTTTTCCTATGATCATGGTCTTCGTCTTGTTTGTATTTATATTTATCCCATACTGCTCACAGCTGTCATTTAGTTCCAGTAGCTTATCCCTTAGTATTGTCTCCTCTTCTGCTAACAACGTCATATCATCAGAAAATCTTATGCACTTTATTCTTCTTCCTCCTACTATCACTCCTCTCATGTTCTGAGAACATTTCTTCACTAAATCCTCCAAGTAGATGTTATGTAGATGGTATGTGATAAAGGGCATACTTGACGTACTCCTCTCCCTATTTTGCTTCCTTCTGACATTTTTTCTGTCCTGACATTAAAGTGATCTGTGAGTGTAGGTATAATTGCGTGTATGCAGCCAGTCTCCAATAAACATTTCTGTCTTGAATATCTTCGCAACAAATCGATTCCTGGTGTATATATACAGATTTAAAACTATGCAGCTTAACCCAGATAACATTATTCAGAATTATTACACCTTCCTTCTGATACATTTTCTGTACTGGATTCATTTCATAGCGACTAGAAACTGAAATGTGTGGTGGACATAAGAGTCTTGTGGCAGTTTTCTATGTTATCGTCCCACTCGCATCGCTTTACTCGAATAAGTGTCCACATTATCATCCCACTCACGAATATACTGTCACATGGAAGTGACATCATATCCATCTACTAAACCCAGACATTGGGGGAAGCATAAAATTACAAACGAAAGGCGGCAAGAAACAAAAGTAATAGAGAGAGATACAGATCTACATGACCACCGTTTCTTAAGACTGTAGTGTTTTACTCTACTTTCGTCATTTCGCTGTACATAAAATAACGTTCTCAATTCGGAATATTTCAGTTACTATACAGAATCTAATAACAAAAGACATCGTATTGCCCTATAAATGGCACATTTTTTACGAAACTATGTACAGTGGCTCCCATAAATATTCGGTTTGTGGTTGATTTTACAATATTTTGCTATTGTTTTTTTTTTTGTTCTGTGTTCAAGCGAACCTGCATTTCGTTGCAGATATATCATTTAAACACTTTGTACATAACGTTAAAGAATTTACATCGACAGTTTAATATTTACGATATAATAACAAATAATTATAATCGGTAAGTAACGTCAAAGTTCACTCTCTTTAATATTCGGTTTTGATTTATTTGCTTTCAATCTAATGCACGTTTTCTGTTGATATCATTGTAGGGTTCAGTAGCGAACGCGCAATCATTCTGTCCACATGTTGTGCACAGCCCAGGCGAGGTTGGATTAGTCTATAGGTCGTCAAATGGGTCACAAAGGAAACAACACAACTTTTGTGATCTATCGTGACGAAGAGGGGTTAAATACGCAAAAATAGCCAAAATATTAGTGCGAGTAAGAGTACAGTTGGGGATATAGTGAGAAAATGCAGAAACGAAGGCAGAATCGAGTCCATACCAAAAAAAGGGCAGCCAAATAAATTAACTGAACGTGAAGAACGCTTCATCCTGAAGAAAATAAAAGAAAATCCTCGACTAAGTGCAACGAAACTTGCAGCATGTGTTCGTGAAGAGTTTAGCAAGCAGGTAGGTACCGAAACAATTCGAAGAGTTTTGGGGAAAGAAGAGTTTAATGGGAGAGTATGTAGGAGAAAACCTAACATAAATGAAATAAATAAAAGGAGGCGGCTTCAGTTCGCAAGGGAACATGTCCATAAAGAGGAAAACTGGTAGGACGATATGATACTTGCTGATGAAAACAACAAATTTAACTTCTTCTGGTCGAATGGACAACAGTATGTGTGGCGTAAGGAAAATGAAGATCTCGAAAAAAAAAAAAAAAAAGAATCTGTTGCCAACAGTGAAACACGGTGGGGGCAACATCGCGGTATGGAATTGTATGGCTGCAGGTGGATTTGGTGAACTTGTTTTCATAGAAAAAGGATGGATCAGCATGTGTATTTGGACATTATGAGAAATAATTTAAAACGAAGTGCAGAGAGCCTTTGGACTAAAGACAGTTTCAAGTACTATCAGGACAATGATCCTAAACACACAGCTGAGAAAGTGCGTTTATGGCTTCTATACAACTGTCCGAACCCCAACACAAATCACCGAATTTAAATCCGATTGAGAATTTGTGAGAGGAACTTAATCGCAAGATCAGATAAACTCCTATCACTTCCAAGACAGAACTGAAACGGACATTAACGGAAGAATGAAGGAAAATTAGTCCCGAATTTACTACGAAGTTATCCAGGACCATACCAAGGCGTTGGAGGACTGTTTTGAGGCAGAAGTGGTATTCAACAAAATATGAATTGAACAAACCGAATATTAATGAGGCACTATGTTCTATCACAAATAATTTAATAATGTTTATAATTTTTTATTTATGTAAGAGAGAAGATTTTTTCATTTTGTTGTCATTCTATGTAATTTAACGGAGAGTATACCTTTTTAAGTTTATTATAGTGTACATTTTTATTTTCATTAATTTTTTTTTTTGAAAATAATTAGTGCATTTATTTTAATCTTACATGCCAGTCAAACCGAATATTGATGGGAGCCACTGTATATATATATCGCCAATATCGTGCGACTCGACGTGTTTTGGGAGGTAGGTGCACACACACACTCGAGCGCAGGCGGCTGGAATGCGACACGTGCGGTCGCTGCTTTCTTCCGCGCGGAACTCGACGTGTTCCGAATGGCCCCAGGCCAAACACCTGACCACCACCGGCAGGAGAGGGGCCCCGGCTCGACCCGACACTGGCCTGCGAGTCCTGGGTAATAACTGACAGCTTCCCACGAAAGGGAAAGGAATTCCATTCCCAACGAGCTCTGTTTTAGTTTCGGTACACAACCATGTGAGGCAGTTTGCTCAATATCACTGCATTATGCGGCACCGCCATACTGAGGAATAGCCTATTGTCTGTTTAAAGCAGAATTCCTCAGAACTCTCGAAGAAGTATTTGAAGAATATAAGGGCCGCAGTAAATTAATGCATGAAACGATTGTCATACTTTCTCACTGTAGGCTACGTTTTATGCGTGTCATAACAAATGGGTTCCCTTGTCATGTTGCGAATGGTATAGTTCTTTTCGAAAGAGAAACATATGAATCCACTTAACGTGCACTCAGTGTGTTAAAATAGCTAATATTGGATACCATCCATCTCACTTAACGGTATGTGTCAGAGAAAGAAGAATTGAAGTTTTTTAAAAAAAGAACCATAGTCCAAAAAATGCAAATTTGAGATATTAAGCATGTGGTGACCGTATTGTAGCGGCCATCTACTGAATTAGTTATTAAGGCTGGTCCACAATAAACCGACAACGGAAACGAGAACGAGAACGGAAATATTGTTAAAATAAATGTATTTAAATGCGAGCTTTCACAATTAAGGAGAAGCTTGCCGGAGCCCGGGAACGGGAACGTGAACGTGAAAATTAATTGTGACTGCTCACATTTAAATACATTTATTTTAATAATATTTCCGTTCTCGTTTACGTTCCCGGTTTATTGTGTACCAGTCTTTAGGGGGGAAAACACCATAGGCCTATGTTATAGGAGTGGAAATTTTCAGTGGTTTTCATAAAACAATTATAGTCCAGAGACTTTTTTTTTGCGGAAAGAGCCATTGTCCAGCCAGGACAATGGTATTATTTACAAATATCCCATTTTTATATCATCTTGGAAAATTTATCCATAACATTTTAAACTGTAGTAGATTGGCAGTACTGTTTCTTTCGTATTCGCGAAAGCCACCTCAGAGAAACATACTTTAGCACGTGCAGTGTTGTATTAGTTGTATTATATGGATCATATGCTAAGACAAAGAGGAAGGCAGAAAATAGGAAAGACTGGAGAAAGCTGAGTTTCCAGTGAAATACTTGCCCTTGGGCAGAGCCCTATGATTGAATTACACTTATTATTATTATTATTATTATTATTATTATTATTATTATTATTATTTTATTTTTATGATTTGTAATTGAAGTAACATTTTAAGTCCATAAAACTGTATTTTAATGCCTTCTTTCGATCAATATGGAACCTAGTTGAGGTGTCTAAATGTTGGTTAATGGCCTAAATATCCGAAGTCTAGTTATAATATATATAAAATATAATGTATGTTTTTGCAGGCATCATTGTGGCATTAATAGGTTTGTTTTATCATTCCAACGCACTCAACGTACCTATCTTGTGCGATAAACTTGCTAGAACGCTGTACGTATTAGGAAGAGAGTGAGATAGAGATACTATACCTCACTCGTTCTACTAACGGAGGCATCTCGCGGCAACAGTGTACTAGCCAAGACCCGTAAGACCAATGCTTTTTTCTTAAGTTGGAATAGTCTATAATGAAACGTTCAAAACATCAGGACTTCGAGAGTGATCAACTCTTGAACATCAAGCAGCCTTGAATCGTCACAGTTGTTTGTACCAGACTGAGCTTTTATCTGTTTTGGCAACTGTTATATATGTATGAACAATCAAGTAGCCTATTTGAAAAATCATCTCTACCTTTGAGTGTAGTAATCCGTTCCCCAATCTTTATTTAATTACTAGACTCTTATTAAAATAACTAGGCAATTTCTTTTTGTACGTTTGAGATCAAGTATACAATCTCAAGTAAAAAAAAAAAAAAAAAAAAAAACGTTTTATTTAATGCTATATTTTATGTTTCTTAGAAATTCAATTTTATTTGAGAATTTTGTTTTATTTATATAACCATAGTAATATCTTATAGGAGAACCAGAACATTTTGATAACTGTGATACTGTTTTTCTTCGTCTTTTTGTATCAATTAAACATCTTTTATGCTCGACCATGCCGAAATGTAGTAATTATACACCTGGTAGCAGACCTTTAATGCATGTCATTAAAGTACACCTACTCATTAAAGGTCAGGTCTTTCAGCCAATGACGACTCAGGTTACAACTGTTCAGCCAATGACAGGTAAGCTTTCTATCGTTATAAAACCGCAAGTATCGATTATTCTCGGATATGCAATCCAAAGAGAATTAGCGAAAAGTCACGGAGGCTGGAAATCCAATACTGTCGCAGAAGGTTATGTTCTGTTACTATAATAATTAGCGTTAATTGTAAATAATATTCAAATAAATTCAATTTGTCATCTCGTTTTTCAATGTCTAATTTAATTTCAATGTTATCTCTGTAGGTTCTTATGGCCTAGCAAGGTCAATGTGCACATCTGTTCCTCGGAAAAAATCAATACTTTCGCGTCTGCGCACATCTCACAACATACGGGACATTGCTCCAGGTCAGATACAATAAAATTAATAATATCAAGTTAGAAATATGGTCGAGCATAAAAAGTCGTATGAAACTCGCCTATAATGGTAATTAAGAAGCTCGTATGAAAATTATGAAACTCGCTTGCGCTCGTTTCATAAATATCCATACTCACTTCTTAATTACCTTCATTATAGGCTCGTTGCATAATGTACTATTATGTTATTTATTTCAATTATATGTGTCGTTCAAAATTTACGAAATCTTTCCACGTCGACCAAATGCTATTTCAAGATTGATGAGCGAGACTCGAAGCGCACAAGAGTTACAAAACGAGACTCGAAAGATAAGTGCAACGAACACAGCGAGCGAGAGCGGCAGTTACAGTTTGTTCATCTCTAACTGTTCCCTACTGTCACGCACATTGCATACCTTAGTGACGGATATCCACACGCCATGATTCATGTAATGAGAACGTAAAGGTATTTCATTGAGGAATGTTGAAATGCGGAAAACGCGGAAATCCTACTTGAAGCTAGTAAAGCGATAGGGTCGGAAGTAAATCCCGAAAAGACTAAGTATATGATTATGTCTCGTGACCAGAATATTGTACGAAATGGAACTATAAAAATTGGAGATTTATCCTTCGAAGAGGTGGAAAAATTGAAATATCTTGGAGCAACAGTAACAAATATAAATGACACTCGGGAGGAAATTAAACGCAGAATAAATATGGGAAATGCCTGTTATTATTCGGTTGAGAAGCTTTTGTCATTAGTCTGCTGTCAAAAAATCTAAAAGTTAGTATTTATAAAACAGTTATATTACCGGTTGTTCTGTATGGTTGCGAAACTTGGACTCTCACTTTAAGAGAGGAACAGACATTAAGGGTGTTTGAGAAAAGGTTCTTAGGAAAATATTTGGGGCTAAGAGGGATGAAGTTACAGGAGAATGGAGAAAGTTACACAACGCAGAACTGCACGCATTGTATTCTTCACCTGACATAATTAGGAACATTAAATCCAGACGTTTGAGATGGACAGGGCATGTAGCACTTATTGGCGAATCCAGAAATGCATATAGAGTGTTAGTTGGGAGGCCGGAGGGAAAAAGATCTTTAGGGAGGCCGAGACGTAGATGGGAGGATAATATTAAAATGGATTTGAGGGAGGTGGGATATGATGATAGGGACTGGATTAATCTTGCACAGGATAGGGACCAATGGCGAGCTTATGTGAATGGCAATGAACCTCCGGGTTCCTTAAAAGCCATTTGTAAGTAAGTAAGTATTGACATGTAGCAACCACAAATGTTCACATAACATTTCTAGTAATCTGTGTTATACTTTCCAACAGCTCATGAAGAGCAACGATGAACTTATCAGTGGCATTTTTATAATATTTTAAAATATATAATATACTACTACCAGTTAAAATCTGTCAAATATGCTCAAAATAAAAGAAAATAAAACAACAGTAGCTTAAAGTAAGAGAAAGTGTTTCGTCTGATGCGATAGCTTTCCTTAGTATTGTGTCCATTCCTGTGACTTCTAGCAGTGAATATCTGTGTAATGAACGTTTTGTCTTCATCCTCCTCCTGTTCTATACCAGTAGGCCTAACGACAAAAGATCCTAACTCGAATCCAGTTCACTGACTAATCACAAACTGTTTTATCATAAGCTACTAACTAATCAGTTGGCAATACTAGCTGTGTTCGACACCAGTGACCCACGAGTGTTCATTGCAATCACCGGTGATAGTCACCCGTGATCGTCACCGGTGTCCCAGTGTGAAAAGGGCCTAAAGGTATTTAATTGAGGATTGCTTGAAATGCATTTAGATCCTTTCATTCTTTCAGTGTGTGTGTGGGTACAAGCGGAAGGATAAGACTTATGGTACATTTAGTGGTTCAGTGCGATCGGGGAAACTCGCATATGCAGGATGTAATAATTGGTTCGAAACATGTAATTTAAAGTAGTACAATATTTGACTACTGAAAATATAAGAATAAAATTTATGTTCAATGTTTCTCGTTCCTGCCGCGGGTGAAATTCCTCTCTAACTGAACCACTCCAATAATACCTGCATGTAATTAATACAAATGTATTTGTTTAAGGAGTTTTATGTCCTTTTATTTCCAAAATTTATGTTTCATGCAATAAGCTTCATCCTCGCTCAGCGATCGAGACCACAGTCCAGCTCTCCGTCCTTGGTAGGGCGACATTTCACGGAAACAGCTGAAAAGATTAAACAAATTAAAAAAATAACTTCTTGGCTTCATACACAACACGTCAAAACAGGAGGACCGTATTTATATAAAGAGAATTAATTGTCGAAAATTTTCTTAAAGGGAATTACGCAACCTTTGATTGAAGAATCTTCTAATAAGCAGCATTCATTCATTCATTCATTCATTCATTTTATTCCATAGATCTTACATGAGCAATGAAGCTTTAAGATGTGGAACAAGTTAGTTTCTAGCTACCCTGTCGACTTGCAAAATGACGCATGAAAGTTTTGTTAACATGAACTTCAACACACAGGCCGGTTTTTAGTAAATTTGACGCCACTCATTTTATGTAATTGTTACAAGTAATTTACCTCATATATTTAGCGGCCTCGGTAGCTCAGTTGGCAGAGTACTGGCATGCGAAGACCGCGGATCCGAGTTCAAACCTCGGCGATGACGGAGTGGTATTTGTGGTGGACAAGGCCAAGATTATGAGAGCATTTCTGTGTTCTCCCGTTTTTCTCTCGGCATTCCACAGTTCCTCTTTCGCTATCGTTAAAACTCTGTGTTTGGTGACATTTATCATAAGTTAGGTAAGCAGTGAATATAATATTAATAATAATTCTGCTCTGCTTTTTCGGGCTGTAATGCCTAATGTAGCTGAAATGTATTAAGTAAATAAATTTGAAATTTAATCTGGCAGCGCTAAGGCGCCTCGGTACTTCCTTTCTCTTGTACGCTTGATACAATAAACTATATACAACTGTAAACAATATTTTGAATAATGTTTGACATACAACATAATTATATATTTAACCTGTACAACAGGATATTATTGTAAGGAAAAAGTTCCAAGAAAATTATATAACAAATCCAAAACTTAAAATTAAATTTAAATCAAAGAAGAAACTGTAGAATTATACATTCTATAAAAACTATATTACATATTATTACACTTAGCGAACATGTTGAAAGGCATTGCAGACATAGTGGTTGTAATGAAATATTTCTCCTCCTGTATCTAGAAAAACTTCATTCAGTCTCCAAGAAATAATTGGTACAAACTGAAAATGTGGAGTATCAGAGAGATCTGTATGGCCATGCCATTAAATGGCAATGTTCCTGCGGTAACGTGACCTATGAATCTCATACATGTATTGTTTCATGTGACGAAACCCATATTTTATCCGGTATAACGTACCTTGTGTGAGTTAAAACGTTTTCATTGCTGGGCACAAAATAATGTTTACGTAGTGTTACTGCACAAGGAAGTTATCTTCTAGTAATCTAATGTATGTTTCTATAAATGTCTTAAAATGACGGTTTTAGACTTTTTCAAACAAAATATTAGCTCATAACATCATGTTACACAAGTCATGGTCTAATAGGACAGTGACCGAGTAGCAGAAACTAAAATTGAAAAGGAAAGAGATTTGTTTTGAGTCTTTTTGAGAAGCATACATTTTTGTTGTGTATTTTGGTTTTTCAGTGTGTCTGTATGAAATATGGTTTGTCTGCTCTGATTTCAGAATGGCATAACTGATACTTACCCCATTCGGACTGAAGTATTCACTCCAAACTCTTCTGTCAGCGAGTTAACGTCCAAATGCTTAGGATTCCTTTCTTTCAGAATAATCATTACCTTATTTCCTGATATTGATGCTGAATTAATTGTGAGGTGTAGTGGGTTGGGTAGAGAATTGTTTATGAAGTAATAGTACAATTAAATTTGTCATAGAGGCCGACAGCTTCTTTTCAGCCTAACAATTGGTTAGTGTTAGCATAAATGAAATGCACTACGGGCTCAACTCGGCTATCAAGACATATACTATATTAAGTAGGACCTGAATGTACTAAGAGTAAGCCTCAAGCCTACTCTTGCGCTGTGCTCTGTTACAGCTAATCTATTTCCAGTGGGTTGGGTACGAAATCCTGGCCAGTTCCGTCTCGAAAAATAAGGCGACTCGTGTGTTTGCTTGACGCTGTGTCAGCCGTCCGCTAAACTGTGTTTTTCTCGCTGTTTGCTCAAAAATTGGTGGTGGATTCTAGACGATTCATATATCCCCATGAGAGTCTTCGGAGCCCATAAGCTTTCGCGTCCTGACGAGAATATGGCGACTGATCTGTGAGGTTCGGCAGAGCACCACGAGAAGTATGGAATACAGATTTGTAGGCTGGAGAGGAATGCGTAGTTTGACAGATAGTGGAGTCGGCTTAGCCGAGCAGCACATTCGTCACGCAATTCATGCCCTGACGTGTGCACAAAAGAGCTTAGGGAATCTCCATATCTTGCTAGATGAACATCTCTACACCACTGTGCCTCTATCTCCGCCGGTTTGCGCGTTCAAACGCTTCTCTACATTTTCTGTTTCAAACATTTATGTAAATAGTCACATATATTTCTGAGAATGTACGGCCTGTTATGTTAATTCTTTTGTAGTGAAATGTTTAGAACAGTACCTTTAGAGGCGATCTTGGGCAAAAATTTCGGAGTTTGTAAATTCTGCTAAAATATGGAGTACCGATAATTACATGAGTAAACTCCGCCAAAAATATTTTCTGCGTGTTAATTCCTATATGTAAATTGTTTTGTTTCCATATTATGTTAGTCCAGTTGCAGTTCCTATCCAAAAGTGATAGAATTTGCGGACTCTCGTAGAAAATTACCTTGACGAAGGTTGTGAACTTCCACCAACAATATGGGCTAAGACGGATGTAACCGCTGAGTGGACCACAAATTCTTGTGACCCTTTCACGCTCATTTAAATGGAAGATTTTATTCCCCTTATCCAAATTTATTCCCTTTTTGGACAGATTGCGGCAGTTTAGAACAGAAGTTTATATATTATTATTATTATTATTATTATTATTATTATTATTATTATTATTATTATTATTATTGTATCTCCAATGGGGGGTAGCCCTATTTTACATATGTATGCTAGGGCTATAGTTTTACACAAAAATAGGCCTAAGCATAAAAACAAATTGAAAAGAAAACTAAATTATCTTACACAATGTAAACAAAACATAAACAATCCGTAATTTAAACATTGCGATTGCAAATCAAACATCAGGCATCAATTTGAGACATACAGAAAACAGTTACAACACATAAACATAACATTTCTTATAGCCGTACTCTATAACACAATTAAGCAACTTTCCCTAACATACATAATAAATTAATACACAATAGTCACACAAACACAATCAAGCATCCCATAGCTATGATTCACATACACAACAAATCAAGCATTCTCTACAACACATACACTTCAACATAATAACCATACTTTTGAAAGTTACAAATTTGGCTGCAAAAGAATAAATAGGACACTGTTACTAAATACTGTTATTTTCTACAAGGTCTTAAATACATCTGTAATAAATCTGTGAAATTCCTTTATGCAACATTGCTTCATAAAAACTTTTATTGGTGGTGAGAAAGTTGTATCGCACATGCTAAGATGGGTTTCTAGCCGGTATCTCTTGCGTTCTTGTAGCGATCACTCGAATAACAGGTGGTCGACTGTTTGTGTGGGGTGTTCACAGGGACATGAAGAGCCGTTTGGGTTGTCAATTTTGAAACTTTCAAAATATGAATTAAATTTTCCGTGTCCAGTCATAAATTGCGTGTATATGTATGATGGTTCATAATTCTTTACGGTTAGTCAATCTTTAATTGTGGGAAAATATAGTGATTTTGTTATATGGCCATTTGTACTATTTAACCGCATTGCATTCCAGTCATTTAACATGTCCAGCTTCATTTGGATTTTTACATAAGAGAGGGATTGTTTAGAGTATGTGTGTTCTGTTTCCGATTTCGCGGCCATCTTGGCTAGATGATCTGCTCTTTCGTTTCCTGTGTTCCCTACATGACCACGTACCCAATCGAAACATACATGCTGCTTACATAGTAACAAAGTTTTATATATTGACGATTATTTTTGACTTATGTTTTTTTTAAGTTCCATGGCATTGCTTTTTCTCTCAATTATTGAACTTTCAAATGTGGGCAGAGATTACGTGGATAAGAAGAAAAGAGATTGTTAAACAGAGGTGTGACGTGAATTGATACGAAAGTAATATATAGGGTGCTTTTATTGTTATTAAATGATGCTGTATTATCAACAAGGTTATCTAGCGTCCGTGGAATAGGTGGTAGCCAGACGATATTTAGCGAGGTGAGTCCAAGGACTTGCATGGGTTACAGTGCACTTTTTCTGGCAGAACGCCCCGGAACGCCGTTCCAGTACCATTTTGTTATATTTTTTTTATCACGGAACCGAGAAATGTTCGAATTTTGTGCCGCTAATACGTTGTGAGGCTTCTTCCAACTCAACTCCATTGTCTCTCTACTGAGCTCATCCCTGCTAGTTAACATCGTGTAGACCTACTCCTTATTAGAATTGTTGAGCCTTCTTTGATCAACTTCAACTCTGACATTATTATGCTCAAACTTGGTTGCTAAAATGCCGTCGTGCTACAACAGACGTCGTAAGCAAAGAACGTAACAGGATAGGAGAAAATACTGAAGAAATGACAATAGTGTGGAATATTTTTTAATACTTTGGGTAGGGCTATGTAGTTTATTATTATTGATTAATTTGTTAATCAAATTGAGTCAGTTTATACCGCCATAGATTTAATTTGTATTTATACTGAAAGGTAAATGAAGATGGGAAAATGAATAAGGGTTAATTATGTTTTAACGTGATTTTTTTCTGACCTCCGTTTAGGCCTTGAATTTCCAGTGAACTTAACATCTCCCCGTCTGCTCCAATAGATTTTAAATTATAAATTGTTGTCTCTAGAAAAAAATAGCACTGATTTACATAATATTAGCCTTATATTTGGGGAAAACATCGCAAAATTCTAATCAGAAAATCAGCCCAAGTCAGTGTTCCCGTATTTGGCGATAAGTCGCTAAATCTAGGGAATTTTGAATCAGTCTCGGTGACAAATTTTGTAAAATACGAGTAGCAACTTTTCTGCTGATTTTTATATTCTTCCACTTTTTCCTTTCTTTTAAGTTAAAACATTCAACTGAAGTCATGCACTTCTTAGTTTTAGAAGCGGCATGGGTGCATGACCGAGTCGTCTAATGATTCATACGTGAAAGCCCTGATCTCATATATTTGTGATCAGGGGTGAAAGATGCTGATTCAATAAGGTCTCTCTCTCAATGCTACTGCTCCAACACCGATAAACTGTGGCAACTTTGATTGGCACGTGACTTGTCGCGAGCTCCAGCTAATTCTTGGTTCTTACCCGCAACGTGGAGATTTTCCACTCCGAACCGACCCGGCAATAGAGTTTTGGAATTTTGTGCCTACAGTTCGTGTGAAGCAAATGAGACTGTAGTTTTTGCTGGTTTTAATATATAAGATTTAAAAAGTGTTAGATTTCACAAAAAAAAAAAAAATTGTGATCAAACGCTTGGGTGAAAATTTCCACACATACAATTTGCCAGAAAGTGTAGTATCAATGACTGGATCAAGTGCAGTGTATTCACAATCAGCTATCCCTACAACTTCCACCTCAACATCACAGCCGTCAACAATACAACCAGACTCCGCAGAAGAGGATGACGACGAGGAAATTATATTTTTCTCCGCATAGTATGTATGTTTTTCTTATTTTTATTTAGTGATATTTATTATTAAATTTTAGCTTCATTTCTGGGGATTTTTTAACAAACTTTGGAGAGATTTAGCAGCTTTTTGTTGAAAAGTTAGCGAGATTGTAGGGCGATATATTGGCAACAGTGGCCCAAGTGAGATTGGAGCCTGCTCACGAGCGCAACTTCTGAACTCGTTAACTCCTAGAACACGCCGGTGGCCAGAAACAGGGTGTTACTGCGGTTCGCATGCATTGTAGAATAATACTTATTTATTTGTTTATTAATTTATTTATTCATTTATATCCAATCTTCTTTTTGCAGCTGCCTTTCCCTCAAAGCAGCACATTTTCCTTTTCTCCAAGATAATGTGGTCTTCTTCTGGGCGTCCGTCAGTCAGGTCTCCATTTGAATACCTGCCTGGAAGAACGTTGCATGTAGCAGTTTGCCAACTTTTCAGGAAACAAAAGGGAAGGTGTTCCACAATTGACAAATGTAGTCTATTATTTTTACTGCCAGACGTAGTCATTGGTTACAGAACGTAAGCCTAAAACTTACTAGTTAGCAATACAAACAAATTCTATTTTACTAAAAAATATGTAACAAATTACCTTAATTTACTGCTAAGCAGTTTGTTGCATACAGCGTCTTCTGTTCAGGTATTCAATTGTCCGCGAGTTTATAACTCAACCGCCCTTCAGCGAATTAGTTTCGACAGACCAGTTAATCCTTGAGATCTTAATGGTTCTCATTTTGATACTGAAAAAACCTCGTCTTAAATTTGATGTTACGTAGTAAGTGGTTTTTCTATGATCTGATATGAATAATTTATTCTCAGGTAACGTTCATCTTCTTCCGTTAAAATGAATTACCTACGGCCAAAGCCAGTTTTCACAGAGTTCCTCTCGTTTTGAGATTTATTCATGTCTTTGCGCATTCGGAAATCGACTTTAATAGAACCAGCAAACTTTTCAATGGTCAGTCTGTTTCACATTGCTAATATAGAATTCACAATTTATTCTTAGGCTTATACTTTCGTCAGTTGACTGTAAATTCCCGTGTAATAACATTTTTTGTGTTAATTTAGAGACCTCTCGGCTTTCTTTCAAATTACTTAATGTTTTATTATTTGTACCTTTTTGTTATTTCATAGGTCTAAACATTTATGAGTACGTTAAGAAAATTTGGGAAAATTGGATAAAACGTTTTTACGGTTTTAGACCGTGAAAATGTCTATCCATCTACCTTTCTGTTTGTCTGTCTTTCCTTCCGTCTGCCCGTCTCTGGGTCGTTTTCATTTTTTTAAGGGGACATGACGTAAATCTGTAACTCTCCGACATACATCAGGCTACATACGAAGGGACTCTCCTGATGTGTGGTCAGCAGATTGTAAGGCCTTCACATAAGACAATTGTGGATGTCACATTCACAACTTTCAAACATGGAACGCTAGATGGGATTCGAACCGATGCCTGCGGTACACGAAGAGTCCAATTTTCTATGCTTAATTTGTCCACAGTTCACATCAAGTATTGAGAAATGCACCGCTTGCTTCCAATAGTGGCGTCCTTCCTACCCGTAATGTAGGCTATCCAAATGCAGTCTGCAGCTTTCTTCATTTTGTCTACGTTTATTTGCACTGAACATCCATTTCCAGCATTAGTTCACTTAAAATAGAAAACTACCTCTATATTAATCTTTATACATTAATTTAATATAGTTGAGTGGTACTTACGTTTCGGATCAGGGGATGCATCTATCCCTGGGAGATTCTGAAAAAAAAAACCGTCAATGAATAATTGTAATTTTTTTATTATGCGTAATATAAGTACCTTCCTTTTCATCTCTTCACTTAACATTTGTCATTATGCTGAAGAAAATATCTGTAGTGTGTTATGCATTAATGGTGAAGATTGGGGAAACCTATGTACACTTAAACCACTGATACGGGCCTATTGTGTTACGTCCAAATTTCGACATGGGGGAGAAAGATTTCGCATGCAGCCCTCTAGCTGCAGTAGGACTCTTCTACCTGCTGTAAGCCTAAGACAGGACCTCGCGATATGTCGCAATATTGCTGCATACTGTCATCCTGGGAACAGTTTCTGATGCCACCGTCACAGTGTCGTGGCAGTTGTGTCGCATTTTCAAAAGTTTTGTGCGACAGTGCGACACTAGCGTCTTCGTGACACTACTGCCAACTGCCACACACAATATTTAGCTTTGTGACAGTTCCATCGTGACACAGAAGTAAACTTGACCACTTATTGTATTGTTGTGTGCGAATTTCGTTTTGTTAGTTTGTTGTTAACTTATTGCTGCATTTGATATTGTAGTGTTCCTGGAATATTATCGCTAGTGACAGGCAAATCATGGAATGTTGTATTTTAAACCATTCCTGCGAGCGGCTTGAGAAGGAGGATTTTCATGATTTTCAATGTGTAGAATAAACATAACGGCAAAAATATTCCATACTTCATAATGTTTTAGTAAAATTTTCGCATATCGTACCTCCAGTAAAATCTTATGTCGAAAATCATATCTTACTTTCGTAATTTTTTTCCAACGCTGTTTTATGGGTTGGAGGTATAAAATTATAATAATAGTATATTATCGAAGATTTTGGTACATATTTATTAAAATATCTTTGCAGGAATATTTTACTAGGGAGTAGCATATCTTTAAAGGTAACAATTTCAGAGTTACGACACTACTTTACTGGGATTGCGCTATAATAAAAGTATTATTTTTTTATATTTTGCATGTTTTTTCCTCTCCGTTGATATTAGTAGAAGGTCTTTCTCTATATATAGGACGCAATAGAGATGTTTCCAGGAAATAATTAAAAACCCAAGCGACCCATTCCACCAACATTCCGGGATTCCGAAGGGCAAAATAAATCTCCAAGTTCCCCTATAGAGTTATTGATCTTGTAGCGTCAATGAGTTCAAGAAATCAAAACAAAGTAAGTGATTCCTATTCCTCAGTTGCTCATTCTTTCGAATCCGGCGCGTCTTTTGAGTGTTGTAATGTCTACAAATTAATGTTTTGAACGGGTTTCAACTATTAATTCTGCGGTCTACTTATTTTATTTTTTATCATAAGAAACAGTATTAACTGAGATGAGGTGTAATCTTTTGCCAGAAAGTATAAAAAAATCGCTTTACTTTATGTTGCAACCTCTGTTCACTCCAGCGAATGTAAGAACCACTTTTTCTCTTGGATGTAAAAAATTAGTTACCTAGTTTTTGGATTCAAGTAATGATTTAATTGTGATGAAAAACTGATTGCGCAGGTTTATTGTATTTTATTTGGTAACATGTTAAATATTGACAAAACTATTAATCCCTAAAATCTAATTTTGTAAATAATGATGAAAACCTGCTCAAAATGATTCAGGAAGGAAGCAATTTTGGCACTGAAATATTTATTTCATGTTTTCATATTTCGACAAATAAATTTCATGCTTTGGCAAAATTTTCTCGATCTTATGCTGGTCTCTAGCACCATATTCCTACTTGCGGGCAACCCCTCCCACACTTCAGACTCGGCATCATTTCTTTTCTGCGTTCTCTTGAAGGACGCATTATAACAGAATTGAGAGAAGTTAAAAAAAATCGAGACGAAGTCGAGTCTTTTTTGTTCCCGAGATTCTGTTATGCATTTAATAACACGTGTATTGCATACTATTTTTGCATGGTTTTATATTTAGAACTCTAAATACTGCATAAATTTTACGATACATTTGTATTGAAAATATACAGTAAAATTTATTTCTCAAGAGCTTCGCATGTTGTTTTATTGTAGGCCTGAAGATAACTATGTAACTATGTGTCTTGTGAATGTAATAAAAAAGGAAACTTAAAAATTGAGATCTTCAACTAAAAACTTGGGTTTGAAAATATTTATAAAAAATAGAAAAACAAAATACAAAATCAAAAACCAAAAGCATTTTGGAGTTCAAAATTTGGATTTTGTTACTCTTTTACACAGTAAACATGCTCTCAAAATTTAGTTGAAAAAATAGTTAGGAAAAAAGTTGTCCTTTATAGTGGAGTGTCCACTTCACTTAACAGTAATTTGTACTGAGATGTTGCAGACTTTTACTGTAAACAGCAATTTGGTGACTGACTGCCTCTGGTAATCATGGAGTGCATAAGGGAAGGAAATGTAGCATTTTGTTCAAGAACGTGACATTTTTAATTGCTTCGTTTTAATATTTTGATAATTTTGTTTAAAATATTTCTGGTGACAAATATTAAGAATTAAAAAAAACGGAAACTGAAACAGTTTTCCTCTGATATACACTGCATTCTACAGCAATGGGCTATTGACGGGCAACTGGATTAATTTCATTGCAATCTGTTATATAATGGTGTATTAACTAGGAAGTTATCTATACTTCGTGGAAACGGTGATAGCGAGATGAGACCATGAATTACCAGACATCCTTTTTACAGTTGAGGAAAGCCTCGGAAAAATCCAACCATGCAATCCTTCTAACTGGGATTCGAACCTACACTCGAGTACAGCTCGGAATTGGAAGTTATCTCCTTACTCCAAGGTATAGCAGCTACATGAGAGGATAGATGCTAATATCGAGAAAGGGGTAATCATTGTCTGCGTCTTCATAGCAGCAAAGTGAAGACAAGAAATAACGGAAAAGATGCGCATTTTTCTAATTCACCTGTTCCCTAATAGACTTACATTCCTCTACGCTTCCCAGTGAGACGATAGTATGTCGGTATGAGTCTACAATGAGGTGTGAGTAACAGGTTGGAGTAAATGTGCAACAGACGCTAGTTGCTGTAGCACGCAACTAGTGGCTTTTGAGCTACATTATTTTATCGCACTCTGAAATACTAGCATATATTGCTCGATATTATTTTAAGAGGATTGAAAACAGTCTCTGACTTATCACGACCGTATTTACCTGGCAGAGGATCGCCAAGAAGAACAGTGCTAGCAGAACGAAGGTCTTCATCTCGCTGAGTCTTGTGATTTGCTTGTGTCGACGAACACTGAGGTGTATATGTAGTACTGTTGGCACATGTGACACATGGTGGGGTTGCAGATATCGTTATCTGCACCCGTCGACCCAAAGCCAAGTTCTACGTGTACTGTTTAATCAACAGGTTGCATTTCCTACTGATCTAGACGAGACGTAACTAATTACCTGACAGGCGTAATGCTATCTGTGGCCTTGGTGATAACTCGTAATTTACTTGCGTTAAATAGTTGATATAACTAATATACATACAACTTGAGTGGAACGTATTGCTTATGAAATGTAGGTTTTATTGCGGGTTGGTGATAACTCGTAATTTACTTGCGTTAAATAGTTGATACAACTAATATACATACAACTTGAGTGGAACGTATTGCTTATGAAATGTAGGTTTTATTGCGGATTTTCATTTACATTTCTTGGACTGATACCCAACGAGTTTTTTTTAAGTACAAAGAAAATTCATTATTGAAAGTGAACTCATTATGATTCTTCTATGTGTGTGTGTGTGTGTGTGAATGAGAGAGAGATATGTAGATATAAAGAAAGATACGGAGAAAAAGACTTATCTCCAGGTCGTCCACCGCTGTTGTATAGATTAACGTGTCTGACCGTGAACCGAGCGAGTACGGGTAAAGTTTAGGCGTTGGACTTTAGACTCATTTCGCCATCATAATCACACTTCCCTTCATCATCATATCCGTTTCGGGATTGCATGCGATGTAGAATCGGCTGCGGGTCGCCACCGAACTTGGACCCCGTGGCATGTAGTCATTAGTTGCTGGTGGTAACTCCCCTGGAGTTCATGGTAGCGCGTGGAACCGGGTTGAGAGATCGCGGCGATGCCTACGTGGAAAGGTAAAAGGATTCTGAAGTCTGAAGGGGGAGTTCGGGGGTGATCCGTAGAGAAACTGTAGCTCGGGAGGCCTTAGGGTATTCACACCGTTCCATTCCGGGTAGTATAATTGGCCTACTCAAGAGGCCTACTTGCGAGGGAAATCCTCTGAAAGGGGAATGATAGATATCCTCAGATCTGTTGGACCAAGACCGTGAAATTATACTGTAAGTTCACAGGGCTAACGGCTCCGAAGCTGGGTACCTGGTTCTAATGAAGTGCAGTGGAAGCAATTTAAAACATGGGGGCATGAGATAGTTAACTCTGCCTGCCATAAAAACTCACTTCAATTAATCCCCAAGGTAAAAAAAAGACCGTGAATACGTATGTATGTCTCATAGATGTGTTTTTGTCAATATATTTTTTTATGTTCGCAAATGGAAAATCGGTGAAATGGCAAGGTAAACGAAGTATGAGAGAATATTTGCGCTCCCGTCTATGTTCACTACTAATTTCATTAGAAATACTCAGGCATTGAACTTTAAACCTTAGCTAAGCTACAGGCACGCTTAATGTCCCATTAACCTACAAATTAAAAATGAAATAAAGCAAAATACATAGCCTAAATATGACTAAAAACCCATAAGATGTAGAATATAGAACAATAAGACTATTATTTAAAAATTAAAGTTCAAAGAAGTTGTAAGTAGCAGAGTACACTACACTGTATCTGCACAATAGCACTTCCTAGGCCAAGGGGATCTCACATCGACGTCACAGATTTGTTTGGGTTTCTTACTACGTGGTAAATGTAAGAGCACGTGTCCCGCTGTCCTCCCATAAGTCTTAGCTCCCCGTAAAATTAAAGCACACTGAATTATTTGGTCAACAGTTGAATGGTGGAAGGCAAACAGTGTCGGTACGAGATCTCCTGTGGCGTACTAAGTAGTTGAAAATGCTCTCGCAGAGTTATTTCATTAGTGAAAGAGAGGCGAAATATATTTTTTCTTTCTTTAATTGATTATTTTACGAAGCTTTATAAACTGCTTTGATTACCTATCTTCTGAACGAGATGAAGGTGATAATGCCAGCGAAATGAGTCCGGGGTCCAGCGCCGGAAGTTACCCAGCATTTGTACTTAATGAGTTGAGGTAAAACCCCGAAAAAAATCTCAACCAGGTAATTTGTCCCAACTAGGATTTCACATCGATCGTTTCACGGTCAGGCATATTAACCGTTACTCCACATCGGTGGACTCTTTTTTTTTTAAGTGAGGGGAAGTTATAATGTGTAATATTCCCAAACCAGATTGCATATACTTATAATGAATTTTGCGGGAAGACATTTTTAAAATTCACACCAAAAGTTTATGGTGGACAAAAACTCTAGCTCAAAATGTGTTATATGTCGAGTCTGGATTGGACATATTGGGTGCTATTCATAGATATTTCGCTAGCCGCGCTACGAGCGTGCTAAACAGGATTCATATCATATAATATCGCTAACACTGATTTATGAATACGAAAAACGTTAGTTCGCTTATCATCCACCGAAAGTCCGTGCTAAGAATGTCTATGAATACGGCCCTAAAAGTATTGTGCCTTCCCTTCAATTAACACAAAAAATACTTCTCCCATTCACTATTGAAATAACGATGCACGCACTTTTTAAAACACTTACTACGCCGCTGATAACTACACTCACAGCGAGAACTCTTGCCTTCCTCAGTCAACTACTCACCAGCAACAGACTGAAAGACAAACACCAGTGTTCAGGAAAGGATTGGAGTCCTGTCCTTTGCTGATTTTTTTGGTTTACTTCTCGTGCTCGCTAATGTTCTGCATTGAAGCTTTCCTTCATACTGCAGTGCAGGGCTGGCAGCAAGAGCGGATTCTACTCTCTCACGGGGAGCCATATGATTCCTCTTCATCCCCTTTCTTCCCCGCCGACCACCGCGCAGCGTTGATTCAGTGAGGATGAATATTAAGCGTCCCCGTTTAGAGACTGGATCCGCTCTCGATGCCCAGCCCTGCTGTAGTGCCTGAGAAATTTTAAAAGTTCCTTGCGCACTCACTGTTAGTTATTATTATCTCCTACTTGTGAGAGGAATGAAAGTGATTATGAGAATTCGTGATGTTTCAGCAGTCGATGGAGAGAGTTCTTAAATATTCAGAATATAAGTACGAATTGGACAATATTTGTGATTATTTAAAATGTTCATTTTGTTCGGCGTATAGCAGCACTTTTTTTTTGCACCGTTAATATTTCTGTGGCATTGTGCAAGAATCCATAAATTTCGCACCGCAGTGGATCTAATTAATCTGTCTTTAATTGCTATTTTCAGATGATGTAGATATAACACACTGAGAAGAAACTTTAAAGAAATGTTCAGTCGTCTCTAAGTTATAGTTGGAACTCATTCCCTTGGTTGATTTTATGTTTTGCTTTCTAGATATTCATCTGTGAGCTTGGAACCGTTCCCAAGATCATATAGAGTTTTAATCAAATGATACATACAATTTTTACTGGGCCTTTATACAAAGCATGCACAGAAAGGAATCAGAACATATGAAGAACTATGTCATGTTTAATTCGTGCAAAATAAAAAAAATAAGCGATCTCCTTTTGTATATTTTAAATTATAATACAAAAATATACAGATGAACTATCAAAAGTAACATGATAAAGAAATGAATTACTGCGTAGTGCTCATAAGTTTTAATGAAATGCTATGTGCCATCTTATTTATTTATTTACTTACTTACTTACTTACTTACATATTTATTTATTTATTTACTTACTTACTTACTTATTTATTTACTTATTTATTTACTTATTTACTTATTTATTTATGTATTTATTTATTTAATTTATGTTATTTATTTATTTACTTACTTACTTATTTATTTATTAATTAATTTATTTATTTACTTATTTACTTATTTATGTACTTATTTATTTATTTACTTATTTATTTACTTACTTATTTACGTATTTACTTATTTACATATTTATTTACTTATTTATTTATTTGTTTACTTATTTATTTATTTTTATTTACTTATTTACTTACTTATTTATTTGCTTATTTACTTTATTTATTTATTTATTTACTTATTTATTTATTTATTTACTTATTTACTTACTTATTTATTTACTTATTTATTTATTTACTTACTTATTTATTTACTTATTTATTTATTTATTTACTTATTTACTTATTTATTTGCTTATTTATTTATTTATTTATTTATTTATTTATTTACTTACTTATTTACTTATTTATTTATTTACTTACTTATTTATATATTTACTTATTTCCTTATTTATTTAATTTATTAATTTATTTTTCGTTACAATTTCTCTCTATCCTGTTTTTAGGGCTTGGTACACCTCTGTCTTGTTCTAGATCCACCCTCTTCCTTAGTGACGTGAGAGAGAATCAAACAGCAAAGACGTTTAAAGGGTGATTCATTTCTAGACAGATGTGTCTATGCTGTAAACGTGGAGTAGAACACCTAACATTTAATTTAAAATGGTATAATTCGAAGGAGCTGAAGGAGAGGCGACACTAATTCGCTGCCTGCATCCAGTCGTGGCCCCGGTGCCGGCAGCAGTTGGATACATGATGTGGCTGGATATAGGCCAATGCTATATTTTCTCCCCTCTTCTTCGTGCTACACCCACTACAAGTAGCAGTTAACCTTCGATGAATCTCTTCTAAATGTTTCGAACTCTTTTACCACCATTACGTGTTCTTCTGAAATAGTGGAGCGTCCTCACTGCATCGATGCACGTCCTTGTCTTCCCCATTGTTTGCACACAACAAATCTGATCTCTGATTTTCCTCTTTCACATTGCAAGAAGCATGAAGGAAATACAGTGGTGTTGAAAAATACAGTAGGCCTATATGAGGTGCTCACAATACAATTGGAG
Source organism: Periplaneta americana (assembly GCF_040183065.1). Classification (NCBI taxonomy): domain Eukaryota; kingdom Metazoa; phylum Arthropoda; class Insecta; order Blattodea; family Blattidae; genus Periplaneta; species Periplaneta americana. The sequence goes on from NC_091126.1 coordinate 9,497,967, forward strand.
AAAGTCCAAAAATAAAAAAAAATGCTAATTTTGTATTCAAAACATATAACAGCGAATAAGTTATCTTCTGATTGAGATTCTGGCTGATATCTACATCTATTATTAGACATTACATATCATTTGATGATATGTCAGAGGAAGAACAATTGTTTGTATGCATTTGAAGTCTGACTAGTGTAATATGTAGCTAGTCGGCGGCGATGTATGCAATGGAGGGGGAAAGAAACTGATCACCCTAGCCCATTATCTCCTGGCCTAGTTGCTTCATAAGTGGTGTCTTCTTGGTGTCACTTGTGGGGTGCAGATCTGTCTTCGTACAGTTGACTAAACAACAATTTCTAACTCTTCACGGATGTCATCATCCGTATCAAATCTCTTCTTGTACATCCTTTCACTCTACGAAGAAACCTCATCTCTCCAGCTTGTAATTTACTCTTGCCTCGTTCTTTAACATTTCACGACTCATTCCCATACATCAGCACTGGTTCTACCAATGTTTCATAAATTTTAATTTGTTTCTTTTCTTGCTTTATTTTGTAACGTTATCTTCATTTTTATGCATGTTACTGGAATCTGACAGATTAGTGATTATTACTGTATTATTATTATTATTATTATTATTATTATTATTATTATTATTATTATTAGTAGTAGTAGTAGTAGTAGTAGTAGTAGTAGTAGTAGTAGCAGTAATAGTAGCAGCAGCAGCAGCAGTAGTAGTAGCGTTGAACATCTTATATTATTTATTATTTTTCCTTTCTATAACTGTATTTTCTGCGTATGTGCCCAAAATATCACAATATTGAAGTAGACTAAAAGGAGAAATAGACAGGAGATTACAAATTTCCACCATGAAAAATCTGATAGGCCTACTGAACGTATAAACAGAATCTGCAGACTTTAAAAGAAACACATTCATCCCACTGAACATAATTATTTGTTGAGGTACTAGCTTTCAAATGTTTGTTATTCATAAAGTACTAATAAACATATTAATATATTTTGTATAATAAAGATGATTTACTTTCTATTTCCTATTTTCTAGTTCTTACAAAATTTAATGGCCCTAATTATAGCAAATCTGTAATTTTAATAATATTCAAAATGAAAAATTGGGAAATTTCTTTTATTATTAACACAGTTTCAGTTTTGCAGTTACACCCACTTCAATAATAATAATAATAATAATAATAATAATAATAATAATAATAATAATAATAATAATACCGAAAATAAGAAAATGGATTACATTGGTTCCGCGGTTGCACTATAGGTTAAAAATGTTCCGCGGTGGAAAAAATTAGAGAAACGCTGATCTACTATAGAGGTTACCGCAGCCGAGGTTCGCAGGTTCCTGCATGGTCAGTGAGTGTCTCTGAAAGCATCGGCCATTTCTCGCTCTCGTCGATCTTGAACTCTGGAGGCAGGGCGCTGGACCCATATGGCTGACCGGAGTGCGTGTGGGCTTGTCCACCAACGTGCCCTCCTACCATTCAGTCGGGTCCGATCCTGCTCTAGCGACTAATTTCAGACCCTGCAGATGACGCATGGGTGCTGTGTAGGCCTAAGAGTAAACAATAAGGTTCCGGCAGTGAGTGAAGTTTGATTGACTGCGAGCGCCTCGTGACCCTCGAGGCGCGCACCTGTAGCGTGGATTAATATCCTTCCAACAGGTGTCCTCCCAGTTGACACTGCGGGTCAGGGCCACAGAAGACACGTGGTGACCTCCCTATCATCCTTTTGTAATGTAAATTGTGAAACCGTTCTAAAGTGTAATATGAACACGTGCGAGGCGACGTCGCACGTCGGTCCTGTGTGCCAGAGGCTGAACTGCACTGTAGTGCTTCAAATATTTATAGACAAAATTGTTTTCGTTTGCATTCGTGGCATGGCGCCACCGGCTTAGCTCAGGCGGTAGCGCGTTTGCATGCTGATCCCAGGCTGCCCTCGGGCGCGTGCTCGAATCCCGCTTAAGGTACGGTCACACGTCGCAACTTCTACTGCTGCACAACTTTTGTACTGCACGCTACTTTTCGTGCTGCGCAACCCGAGTGCAGCAAAAGTTGCAATTGGAGGTTGCGAGTCTGTTCACACACAAGGCGCTACTTTTGCAGCCGCAGTCATGCTGCAGGTTTCCATCTCCGTGTTGACTTCTCAATATACATCTTGTGGTTATGTTCGCATTATTAATAAACTCATGCGAAAGTTTACTTATCTATTATTTGCTTTTCTGTCGTAACTAGTATTCAGAAATTGGCATTATTTTTACTATAAAGCTTTTAAAAACGCCTAAATACTTAAATGATAACCCACAGCATATTCACGTAATCAATGTTGGCAACCCTCCTGTTTGAAACTACGCTACAGAAAATTTAAAAAGTGAATTATATCGTCAGGAAATATGCTCAGACTGTGGTGTGCATTTAATAACTGTTACAAATAATTTATTTTCATTACATCTAACATTAAAATACATCCAAACAGTAAAAATATCATTGGCACATTTGGGTGGCAAAACTGGTCGCAACCGCAGCAAAAGTTTCAACAAAACCGATATCAAAAATGCTGCGGCTGCAACCCTGAGAACCCTGTTCACTCGTCGCTACTTTTAAGCTGCGCGCAGCATGGAAAAGTAGCGAGCAGCAGGTTCGGCAGCCGCTACTTTTCGGGTTGCACCGTTGTTCACACGTCGCAGTACGAGAGTTGCGCAGTTTTTTGTACCGCATCGCTGCAAAAGTAGCGACGTGTGACCGTACCTTTAGGCTGATTACCCGGTTGGGTTTTTCCGAGGTTTCCTCCAAATGTAAGACAAATGTCAGCTCATATACAGTATGGCGAATCCTTGGGACTTATCTCACCAATTTCGTCTAGGATAAATAACGTAATAGTTGACAGAGCGTCGTTAAATACATTAATGTTCTTAAACCTTTTATAGAAAAAAAATATTATTTTGGTAATACGTTTTTAGAGGCAGAGACCTTTGGTCTGCAATCCTTAATAGGCATAACAATGTAATGTGTAAACCGTATTCTGTCTTTATAGACAGCACTTTACAATCTTTTATATATTTATTTTTTTTTATTTTAGTACGTTATTTTACGAAGCTTTATCAACATCTTAGGTTACCTAGCGTCTGAATGTGATGAAGGTGATAATGCCGGTGAAATGAGCCCGGGGTCCAACACCGAAAGTTACCCAGCATTTACTCATATTGGGTTGAGAGAAAACCCCGGAAAAAGCCTCAACCAGGTAACTTGCCCCGACCGGGAATCGAACCCGGGCCACCTGGTTTCGCGGGTAGACGCGCTAACCGTTATTCCACAGGTGTGGACAGTCTTTTATAATAAAGTGGTCTTCAGCCTTTTGTCAAAAAGTTTCACTGTTTAGACTAGATGTTCTGAACCTTTCTTGAACAAATTTGTTTAGGGCAATTGTTAAGAAGCTCATTGATAAGAAATTAAACTATATTTTTGGACGAGTGGCGTAAAACCTTTTATCGATAATAATGTTATTGTTTATGAACTTTTATAGAAAAAATTGTATTGTTTAGCACACTGACCTTGAATAATTTATATACAAAACTTGTGTTGTCTAGAGAAGTTATCCTGGAGGTTTTGTGTACAAAACAATGTCGTTCAACTTTTGTGGAAAAGCTCACATTTAAATCAATCGGAAGTACAGAGTCCGCTAACGTTCTGGGTACGTAATATAAAAAATGGCATTGTCTCGTGGTATAGCCTATTTCACACGGTTCGCTACAGTTCCTGACTGACATTCCAATTTCTAGTTAGTAAATGTTACAATATATTAGTGATTTATAATTAGAATTAAAATATATTCCAAACAACCCGCAATACTGTGAAATCATACCACTGCAGAAGACTTCTCTTGTGCAGTAGGGCCGTAGAACTAGTGACGACTAATCGATAAAGAAACCGATGCCGAAGAGTTATGTCGTCCTACATTGTGGCAACTAATATTTCTTACACAGTACTCTTCTCGAATTTTTATACAGTTTTTCAATAGTTTTGGATTGGTTTTATAACGGCTTATGCTAAGTTGAATTTTACAAAGTATTAATACCGAAAATGTTTCCCCTAAGAAGGTGTTACTTTGAGACATTATCTAGATAATAATATGCCTACTCTTATTGAACTTATATTTTTCGTATTTGCGTAAACGCTAAGGCTATATTACGTTTGAAAATTCAATCAAATAGATATCCTTAGGCCAGTCGTGTGGACGAAGTAGACGTTGCAGAGAGTTTTCTTGAGGTACTTCCGTTCCACTAACAATGTCACTTCATCTATGCTTCCCCTCTTTCGTAATTATCTCTGTTTCTTTACCCTATTTCGAGCTTGCAAGCAATGCATAGTCGGCTGCGGGCTGCCACTGGTAGTTCTGATGTTACCTCATGGGACCGGAGTTAAGGGATCGCGGTGAAAGGTAAAGGGATTCTGCAGTCTGTGGAAGAGTTTGGGGACAGCCTTTATGGGAACCTGTAGAGCGTAAGGGCCTTAGGACATGCAAATCATTTCAATGAGCCCACCCAAGCGGCCTACGTGTGAGGGAATTCCAGACCGTACCACTCCCCTTAATGTGGACTAGTATAGTATGTGCCTTATAATTTTTGTCTGACGGGTTTTTGACTGCAGGCATAACTGAAAATCGTAATTGGCGACAAGATAATTTTTGCATTCCGCGTATCATATGAAACGAAATAAACACTTCGTGACCCACATTTAGTACATCGATATCATATGTTATTTAAAAATACTCGTCGACCTGGTTGGCGAGTTGGTATAGCGCTGGCCTTCTACGCCCAAGGTTGCTGGTTCGATCCCGGGCCAGGTCAATGGCATTTAAGTGTGCTTAAATGCGACAGGATCATGTCAGTAGATTTACTGGCATGTAAAAGAATTCCTGCAGGACAAAATTCCGGCACATCCGGCGACGCTGATATAACCTCTGCAATTGCGAGCGTCGTTAAATAAAACATAACATTTAACATTTAAAAATACTCTAAGCTATTAGTAAAAATACAATTTAATATCAATAATTCTCGAATAAAATAACTCGTAAAGCCTGAATTTAATCAAAATCTGTTCGAGAGGAATCGCTGCAAACAGAGAGGCGGAGTGCTGAGAGCCATTTTTCGGTACCGAGAATGCTGAAAGTCTCCGCAATACGCGACCCTTCGGTAGCTCATTGCTAGAGCTCCGCTTATTTCGCCAACCCGGCTTCGATCCCTTGCCGTGACTGGAGTGATATGTTGGGCAACATCGAAGTGATAGGGGTTTTACTCGGGGTACTCCCGGTCCCTTCAACAATGACGTACTCCATTTGCATTTATTGTTTCATTAATTTCATTTCTTAATAAAACATAATTTCAGTGTAGGTGTACGAGCTTCGGTGATGCCGAGATCAGACAATGAGTCATTTATCTGTAAATGCTCACGGTCGAGCACCTAGCCGCACGGAAGTGGTGATGGCGGTCCCTAGTGGTGGGGTCAGTGGTGTGGGTGGGTGTTAGGGAACTCCTGTGTCGGCCTCGTGATATTTCTGGACCTAAAAAGCTGGTCGAAATATCATTCATTAATGTCATATATGTCTCCCGGAGATTTGTACCTTTTGGAGCTCAGAAGATTGCATTAGAAATGTGACACACCGTGCGCATTACAAGCGTCTGCGATATTTGTCTTTCTGAAAACATTGTATCATATCTTCCGGACAGTATTTACTACAGGACAGCAACTACAACTTGATACTAATGACTAGACTTCGTGGAATTGCCACGAGAATCATAAGGTTTACTGCGCACGCGGTATAGACTGTATGAGAAGGGGCCGTGCAACGGATGGAATATGCCTCTGATGTAAACACTGAGCAGTATACTGCGGTTACAATAAAACCTGTATCTTGCGTTCAAGAAATATATTGAATGATCATTGAAGTAAGAAATGTCTAAACATGTAAATACACAATTATTTTGTAGTGAGATATATTAACTCTTAAAATTTAATGTAATATACTCACATCATCCTTGAATATGTGCATTGCAGTGAAGAGTTACGTATATTTTGAGCGACTGCAAAGTGAACCCCCTCCGATGGTCACTTAAACAGTTTTTATATTGGGAAAATGTACATTCGACATCACACGATGTAATAGGTGCAGTCCACACCTGTGGAGTAACGGTCAGCGCGTCTGGCTGCGAAACCAGGTGGCCCGGGTTCGAATCCCGGTCGGGGCAAGTTACCTGGTTGAGGTTTTTTCCGGGGTTTTCCCTCAACCCAATACGAGCAAATGCTGGGTAACTTTCGGTGCTGGACCCCGGACTCATTTCACCGGCATTATCACCTTCATATCATTCAGACGCTAAATAACCTAGATGTTGATACAGCGTCGTAAAATAACCCAATAAAATTAAAAATAAAAAATAAAAAAAAAATAGGTGCATATTTGAAGAACGAAAAGTCACTACTTTTTAGTACACCAACTTCAGACGTCTTGTCGTGACCTGATAGTACATCATTTGTAATACGAAGTTGTGAATAGGCAGCATTTTTAGGAATAATGTTTCTCAACTTACATTTCACTTTTTCTGAAATTGGTGAAATGTTATTTTGGATAACGGTTTGTGATACTTTATCCACTAGATTAAGGGGTTCTGAGAGTTGTAGTTTAGACGATTCTAACAGGATGATGCTTTTGGACATTATTTTAAAATCAGAATCAATGAACAGAATATCTTCCAATAGCTGTTCAGAAGGCAATGATTTTACAGCTGCAACAGCGTAACTGTCTGTGCTATCCAATGCATCAATTACCTCCATTAGGCCTATTTTGCCGTAATGTTCTGCATAATAATTAACAGCATCCAACCACGTTCCCCAACGGGACAAGACTGGCTGCGGGAGTAAGGGTATTCCAGGGGCAATTGTTTGGAACAGCAACACACTCATTGTAGTATGTTTGATTGAATTCTTGTCTGCACTGAACAAATGTTAAGCTTTGACTATTACAACCATAGTAATGCAAAAACAAGTGCTTACATAGGTATACATTAGCTGCAGCTGCTCTATCTATTTGGACCGGTCACATCTCTTAACATGAACTGCTTATACTATAAGATCGGGAGGTCGCCCACTTCCTCTATACTACCGTACATAGGCAACCTGATTGCATGGTGCGTGTGGCAATTCAACGAAGTCTACTAATGACTATAACGGATTAATAAGAAGGAAAATAAAAGTGCAGAAACGAACTGATAAAACCAATAGACTACAGAGCCAATCTGACGATGGTTGCGAAGTGGATGAATTTTTTCTGACTGACAATTATTGCAGATAGACAGAGAAGTTGCTATGGCAACAATGGCATGGCGTAGTGAGAGCAACCCCCCGCTCTCCCCTTCATTCCGCACTAGCTACATCTAACGGGCCCAACTGTTTGGCCAGCATATGGGTATGCATTACACATTCGTACGTCTTCTCCACTCATATAATGAGAAATTAGAAAGACGGTAAGTCCACGAATTGTTCACTTATGCTCATAATGGTAAGAACACAGTAGTACTGTTGTCTAGGGTTGGGCAACACGATTCTTTTTCAGAAGTCGATTCCAACGATTCAGTCATACATAACGAATCGATTCTAACGATTCGTTCACGATTCTTCCCGTCTGCGATTCCAACTATTCTTTTGAATCGTCAACGAGTTCACGATTCTTCCCAGTCTGCGATTCCAACTATTCTTATGAATCGTCAACGAACGTCTCACATGACACTTCCCTTTGCAAACCACGGGTAGAACAAAAACGTTCTACATCTCACGCATAGATGGCATGAGAGGCGAGACATTAGACATTTCTCATTGGCTGGAACCATTCATCATGACCTCTATTAGTTTACAAAATTATCCAATATAGTGTTTCTTAATTATAATTTATCAACTGAACCTTATTATCAAGTACAATTCTTGCATTACATCTCTATTTAACCATGCAAATTTCAGATTCGTGTTCATTATTTTTCATACTTAACAAATGCAGTATTTTGATTTCACTTTCGCTCGGGAGCATTCAGCACGGTTCGGAAATGTCCGCTGACAGGTTACATCAAACAAGTAAATAGAATCGTGGGTTGCGATACCGTGCCGATTCGTTACTATTCTTTTGAACGACGATTCTTCACGATTCTTTATTATTAGTCGTTCGAATGAACGACTCGTTCACGAATCGACCCAACTCTACTGTTGTCGCATAGCAGTGGGTTTGTGCATCAGTTAGGGGACATTTGGCAGCGGACACGATAGAGCGTTTTCGGAACATGGGTGGCAAGGTTACCGCGACACTAGGGAGATAAGATTGATTGTCAACATTATTTGTGAGAATTGCTGACTACACTCCGCCTGTTAATAATCCGGTCCCGTTATGCAGGTTTGCCAGTCTAATTTGAAGGATTCCTAAATGTCTTCCTTTTATAAAAAAAATTAACCTTGGGACAATGGATAACGTCCAAAATGTCAGACCGGTTATATCTATTTATTACTGCTCTAGATTTCTCGCCCATTCAGACTTCCTTCGGAATGTACTTTAAATTTGGAGTAGGCGTTTCTATTCACAAACAGCTCATTTACCAAATATCTCTTGATTAAGATCAAAGTTAAGGAAACTGCGAAGTTATTGCAGTGTACGGAAAATAGAAGCACCATTTGCACTACTGTATATGGGCTTTGTTGAAACAGATGTGTTTCAGTTTAAACCGGAGTTAGTTTCCTTACATTTGGCACAATGTAGTCGTTTCCTGTGCTCTCGTGTAGGAGTAATAGTAGTAGTCTCGGTAGTAGTAGTTAGCGTTGTGCATTACAGGCGCTATGTGAGGTTCAAGTTTGTCGAGTATGGCGAAGTTCGATATTCGCCGATGTTCGGTCTGCAGCAGGAGGCCTGTCGTGTTTGTTTCACCTTGTTATACTGGGTGTTCATTTCAAAGTGTGTCATGACGTCACTGTTAATGAGTCAGCGATTTGAAGCGAGTTTCAGCCTTTATGTCAGAGAAGTTGCCTATTATTCAAGGCGTTCAATCTGAACTTGAGAACGTGTACGGTATAACTTGAACGTCGTAGCAACAGATGGCGGTCTGTACGGTCTGTGTGATACCATAACCTCTTTGGAACTGTGTTTTGCGCGGGCAAGTCGTATGCAGGGTATTTGTTATCATCGGTTGCGTACGGCAACATCCACAATACAAATCAAATGCTCCGTGTCCATGTTGACCGTCGAAATTAATGTTAACAAATATGTAAGTAATCGTCTTAACCCTCTCCCCATATCTCGACAGTAAGAAAAAAAACTCACCTCAGTACGTGTTTCGAAACAGTTCACATTCCTGCCACTACCGGCGTTACCGTACGTATCGGTAAGTACGCTTTAGAATGAACGCCGTACTTTCTAGTCAACTTCTCTGGCACATAGGTAATACACCTCGGCGGAAGTGTAGGAAGATGGCATTCTCTAGGCTCATCGACTAGCCACATGACGGCATACAGCGAGCCATGACACACTTTGAACTGAACAGCCAGTAGAAATATTAACTGTCCACCACTCCATCCCTTCATGTTTTAACCGATAAAGAATTTTAGCACAGATTTTGATACAGTATTAGTATATTCATATGAAATAAGAGGAAGTTTGTAATGTCTTCGTTGCCTCTCGTGTTCGAACACTACTACTACTAGTAGTAGCAGCAGAAGTAGCACTAGTAGTAGAAACGTTTTTTGCGTATAAATTCTTCGCAGTCGAGAAATGACTGAGAAATTTTGTCTGCAACATTCTTCTTTCACGTGTCGTGACTCTGTGACACGGGCCTCCCAGCTTTACCTCCATCCCGGAGGAAGCCACGCTTAATATTTTATCGCCGTATAAAATCCATCATCCTCGGCGAAACTCAGATCCAAAGGCCAGCATGGTAATTACAAGAACACCGAGGACGATTTCTACATGTAAATGACATGTCTAAACATGATAGTTACATATGAGGGGCAGTCAAATGAAAACGGGTCACCATGAGTATATCTCACTACGGACAATTTGGTACCACTGGAATTTGATTGCTGAACTAACATATGGTGGCGTCTGAAAGCACAGTTACAACCTCTGCTTACACACTAGTCGTTCGTCTGCTGTGCAGGAAGTGAGGTTAGAGATACGTGTGTTCGTCCAACATCACTAAGGAAGGAAGGTAAAGAAGAACAGCGAGGTGTAGTGAGATTTTTGACTGCTGAAGGAGTAGGAGGACAAGAAATCCACCTTCGCATGTCTGCTGTTTACGGCAAACGCAGCATGTCATGTTCGCGTGTACTGGAATGGCACAAGAGATTCCGAGAGGGACGCGTGTCACTGAAATACGATGCTCGCCTGGACAGGCTCATCGTACTGTTATTGCTGAGGTTGATGGTCTTTTACGGGGAAATGGACGGATCAATGTGGAAGAACTTCGTCATTTGATGGGAATAAGTCATGGTTTCCTACATGTCATTGGGACAAAGACCTGCATTGCCGAAAAATATGCGCACAATGGGTTCTACATCAGTTGACGGAGGAACAAAAATCAAACAGAATGGCTTCTTCACTTGCAACGAAACCACGGGTAAGAATATGCATTTCTGTCCCGTATTGTCACTGGGGACGAATCGTGGTGTCACCATTTTGAACCGGAGAGCAAACGGCAGAGCCAACAATGGAAACACATGAATCCTCCCTCGCCGATAAAGTTCAAAGCAATACACACAAGTTCCGGTAAAGTCATTCGATTCTAGGGGTCCTCTGCTTGTTGAATTTCCCGAGCATGGGGCCATAATCAATGCACAGCCTTATGAAGAAACTTTACAGAAATTGGGACGCGCCATTGTCAGAACACCTCGGAATGCTATCGAACGGCGCTATCCTTCTTCATGATAATGCTCGCCCAAATACTGCCAACTCCATGAGGAATACGATTGAGAGATTTGGTTGGAAAACGGTTCAACGCCTCCCCCTACAGCACAGACCTCTCCCTATGCGATTTTCATAATTTTGGAGAGTTGAAGAAAGACATTCGTGGACTTTGTTTTGCATCGGACGGAAACGTGTGTGACTGGGTAAACAACTGGTTAGGTAGACAGCTCACAAGCTTTTTCAAGGATTGGGTTGATCGTCTTGTCTCGCAGTGGGATAAATGTATAAACAGTTTTGGATGTTACTTTTGAGGTAATAAATGTTCTGTTTTACTTTTTGACATCTGACCTGTATTCGTTTGACTGCTTCTCATAGAATGAAGCCCCCACACATTGTTACAAGAGTTACAAATATTTCATAAATCCTTTTCCTATACAAGGAACTAATTTAAATAAAGACAGACATACATTGTTTATAGATATTATTAAGGCATGTCTTTAGAAACAAACGCTTGCGAATTACAATGTGCATTTGTATTTTTTTCTCTAATTTTAAACTGTCAATTTCGTCTTCATGAGTCCACACCTGTGGAGTAACGGTTAGCGCGTCTGGACGCGAAACCAGATGGCCCGGGTTCGATTCTCGGTCGGGGCAAGTTACCTGGTTGAGGTTTTCTCCGTCGTAAAACAACCCACTAATAAAATCAATTTTCTTGATTTCGATTCACTTCATAACACTTTCAGTATTTAAAGTGTGATAGAAATTTAACTTAAAAAGTTTAAAACTTCATGGTGTTAAAATATATTAAGAAATGTAGTGTATCTTAAATACCCGTACGGGCGTTTCGAAGTGTTTTCTTTCGTTGTCAGCGATCTTACCTTTGATTTGGGAATGTAATGACAGAATTATTTTTCGTAAAAGAAACTAATAAATTCGAAATATTTAATATTTGGTTACTGATATCGTTCAGCACTACATGTCAGAACGCCAAATATAAAGATCGTCACGCCGTTATCTTTATATAATTAATTTGTGCCTTAATGTTAATGGGGTAGAAGTAATTATGGTCTTTAATTGGCTGAATAGCTTACATTTTAACTAAGAAAATAACTGGTGTAATAAATCACAGAAATGTATACTTTCATTTTGAGTGCCGTATGTGGTCCATAACCCAGTAGAATAAATTTATCATAATATTGGATGGTTATTATTATGTCAACAATGGATAATTAAATAAAATTTTATTAATTCCATCACATCACGAAAGAGATTATCACTATATTCTTTCCACCAGTATTGAATAGCGATTAGCACATCTGACCGTGAAACGAACGGGCTCGGGTTCAAATTCTGGTTAGGACAAGTTACCTGGCTGTGAGATTTCCGGGGATTTTCCTCAACCAATTGCAGCAGAATTGCTGGGTAACTTTCGGCGTCGGGTCTGCACTCATTTCGCCCTCATCATCCATACCACAGCCCAGGTTAAGTTCACGGTGCGGCTTGCAGTACTTGTACAAGAGCGCGGCCGTTCGTCTACAAGTATCATTCACGGAAAAAGAATGGTAAGCACAATAAGCCTTGGGTTGAGGTGCAAGCTTTCGGGTCCCTCCTCCGTTAAAAAAGGAGAAAAAAAAACATGAATATAATTTTACATTAAATTAAAAACGTTTCTCTAAATATAAAATATTAATGAAAGATCGTCTGTCGTTTTTATTGAATTGCCGAAAATAATAATACTCATTGTTTAGTAGTAAGATACCAGCTTCGAAATCTGTAGGTTTGAGTTTAAATTTCATTTCAACCATTCTGATCACGGTTTTGAGAAAAATTTGAAAATGAGATTTTATTAAGGGGAGAGGATGGTATTTTTTGGTGAAAAATGAGTAAATTAAAAAAAAAACTTCAAAATAGTCTGTACTATGTGTGGAATGCGTAGCATAATATTTTGTGGGTATTTGTGCCCTTATCGGATGTTGAGTCGCCATTTTTAAACTTCTTGCTTTATGGATTTTTAAATCACTCGTCCACTTTTATTTTTCTTTCCGGTAAATTAAATTTTCAATTTTTTTTTTCTTTAAAATACCCTTTGATAAGTGTGGAATGCATTGCATAACATTTTGTGGGTATTTGTGCCTTTATCGGATGTTGAGACGTCATTTTTAAACTTCCTGCGCTATGGATTTTTAAATCACACGCCCGCTTTTATCGGTTTCCAGTAACTTCATTTTTTTGCTACATTGCCAGACAAAAATGGATATAATTTCTGAACTATTAAAGATACATGCATGAAATTTAGAACACATAGTATTGTTTAGACTATTAGGAAACTTTTCTCTGTAACAGAATTTTGTTAATTGATTTCATTTTAAAAATACGTCCGTTTGTATGCAAGAAAGGAAATCAGAAAATTGTTATTAAATTTTAATTGTTTATTTTACAAACGTAGGGACTAATATCAAAATTCTGTTACAGACAGTTTGTAGAACATGCTTTTGCAAATACATTGCAAAAAACCGTTTGACTCTATCTTTATAAACGGTTTAGATATGTCGGTTTAAGTACAATCCTGCATTGGGTATATTTTTTTTTTCAAATTTGCGCCCCCAAATAATTTTTTTTTTCAAAATATTTTTATTCGGTTGAGTTGCCACAGCTATGAGCTCTCTACATACAAAAAAAAATGATATTTTACACCAAATAGGAAAAAAGTTTTAAAAAATACCATCCTCTTCCCTTAATATGGTTTCATTATAATAATAATGAAAATGATGGACGTGTACTTGTAACGCAGACCATTTTCTTTCCACGAGCCACTACTGGGTAGTGACCTATTTAAAATCACGTTTCCGGAAAACATGAAAACATTATTGAAAATAACGCTGTATTGAGTTTTGTGCAGTCGCCTTCAATTGTTTTATTTCCATTTTGATATTATGCATGTAATGAGTGGGATATTACACGCAATGTTCCAATTTACACTAAAAGTTATGATTCGTTATTAAAGTTGCGCATTTAAATGTGGATGAAACATGCTATGAAGTACGGTCGTAACGTGTTCATGGCTGCAGTTACTCCGGATAAATTTAGCTGCGGGAACACAGAGTTTCAATTCTGTGGCAGTGTCCGACTGCTGGCAATTAAAGTTAATGTTCACAAGTGTTGTTCGTTCTAGAAAGAATCGCTGCTAACAGTTATAAACATCACAAAACGTCATAAAGTGCACGTTGCTGCACTGACGGCCCATGTCATTTGATGAACACGTATCCACAAGACGAACATGCTAGTGACTTGCAAAATATAAACACGGCGCCGCTTTTGATCCCGTGAAGCCCAGATTGCTTCGTCGTGCGCCTCGGTCACCGTTTTTCTGGACTGAAAACCGTTGAGATTCGTACACATAGTACGGGAGTTAACGAAACAGACATATTAAGCCAGTCATGTCAATTGATGCCCATAGGAGCAAGCGCGCGCTTTAGAGCTCAGAAGAGCCTGAGCGCTTTACAGCGGAAAGGAAAGAGACAGGCGAAAGAGGTGGTATATGCCGCTTGGTCGAGCTATATTCAGGGATGGCCAGCACTGATTCAATAGATAAAGGGAAGAGAACTTGTTAAAACTGTATCCATGTTAATTTTTAGATTTGTCTGAGAAGTATAAGTGCATTATAAGAATGTAAGTTTTAATTTTAATGCTCATTTTTACAAGTTCGATTTTTTTATTCAAAAGAAATATTTTCTCAACTTTTTTTATAGAAAAGTGAAATTTTCAGATATAGGCCTATTTATTTAATAGCCTTACAGAATGTTTTTGGTAAATCTAATATACCGTAAATACGTATTACTGAAGATAGTGTATTGAAAAATTTGAAAATATTCGCATGGAAATTGTTTGTAAGGAAATGAATTAACAAAGTAACTACTGTTACATCATAAGCAAAATATACGTGCCCATGTGTTGTAAAAATGTCAGCTCTATAGCTTCAGCAGATTTCGAGAAAATAATTTAATATTCTGATGATAGGAAGTTATTCACGAATATCACCTTAAAAGCATAATGTGATAAGAGTTTTGTTATGTAATATTAGTCACACTTAAAACATATACAGCACCTACAGTAGGTAACTTTGCTTTGTACTGTAATATTGTTTTGATTAGTTTATTGATTACGTTTATAAGGCTAAAGGTACCATCAATATCAATTCCAACTTTCACGTCTTACTCAATCTCTTTTTTTGGGATATCACTTTCTTTACGAATAATGTGAGCCGTTCAGAGCAGAAGTGGTGTAAGTCAATTTTGACTTACACCACTTTTGCTGTGAACGGCTCATATAAACTAGGCTAATGATTCGGTCATTATTATAAAAATTTAAATGACATGAATATATATTTTGTCTGTAAATGTATATACGAAGAACAGAGAGATTGAGAGAGAGAGAGAGAAAAAAACAAAGGGAATGTAGGAATTGTGTTTTGTATATTATTTATTTGAGCCGTTCAGAGCAAAATTGACTTGCGCCACTTCTGCTCTGGACGGCTCATGTGTTTCATTCACTTAGTACAGTATAGTTGTACTACTATGAAATTTATATGAATATTCCTTCTTAACTCGTTATTATGTTATTAACATTTAAAACACTACTGCAATATTAAGAAAGTGGTATTAGTACTTTTGTTTTACAGACAATATAGATAATATTAAACAGAAAGAAGCCATATAAAAATAACGACATAAAATTTCACGTTCCGTTTGAAGTTTGTGCACCACTGTTTTCTTAATCCAACAGGTTGCTTATTCATATACACAACCCTTCCTCTTTCAATACTAAGCGCCTAATGCCCGCGCACGACGTCAAGGTCAGAAAAATGCGCTTGCTTTGACATCACTGTATTAAGCCCTCAAGTCAGCGAGGATTTGAAGAGTAGGGCATTTACATCTCTTGAGACAAGACACCTTGACCTTGGTGGCACAAGCAGTGAATTTATGAGACGCGCGCCGTTCGAATTCAGTTGCAATTACGTAATTACTGATTTCGAATCTCCACCGTCAATAAACTATAGTTACAGAAATATTTGGTTCAAATCCCAGCTCTCATTCAGCTGTAGCAGTGTGTTCTAATTAATTTCTGTCTCCATTGAAGCATACCTAGTAACTGAGTTTGTACTCTTAAAATAGAACCTGTGCACCATTGTGGAGTATCGGTTAGCATACCTGACCGTGAAACGAGCGGGTACGGGTTCAAGTCCTGGTTGGGCAAGTTACTTGGTTGATGATTTTTCCGGGGTTTTCCCTCAATCCATTAAGGGTTCATTATACTGAAATTTCCAAGTTCCAGATTTTTAAGGGTTCACAGTAGTGAAATAAATAAGTACCATACTTAAGAAACTAGATTCACCAAATTTTGAGCACTGGTATATCTGGTTAATAGTGAAAAATGTACAAAATTTTATCCGCCTATGATAAGTAGTTCGAAATTTATTAAAATATTGAATCGTTTTATATAAAAAGGCCCTTTCGCCACAATTTACATTATTCTTAACTCTTATTCCCATATATGGATCCTTATATACATAGAATCAAATATAGGGATTTGCTGTAAAATTAATCGGTAAATTACTAGAGTTTTTTATTATAAAAATAAACAATTAAAATATTAATAATCATAAAAAATTCCTAGTAATTTATCGATTCACTGTACAGAAAAATTCAATAGTAATGTATATAAAGAATAATAAAATGTATAAGTGAATATCAGTTAAAATAATGAAAATTGTGCCGCAAGGGATTTTTTATATAAAGCAATACAATATTTTATTAAGATATTAATAAAATACAAACCACTTAACAGAGGGATGAAATTTTGTACATGTGTTATAAGTAACCAGATATATCAATGATAAACGTTTTGTGAATTTAACTTTAAAAATATGGATGTTAGCAATTGAGGCATTGCTATCAAAAACGGGACTAGTCATGCAGAGGTCATTTTGAGAAAACCACAAAAAACTTCACAAACTGAATTCTACTTGTTTTAACCCCGTGTTTTTAGTGTTGTTACCTTTCACTTGACCACATCTACTTGTCCCATAAGGAGTTTATTTATTTAGAAAACGGAATATCCAGAAAAATAGGCTTGATAACTGCTGATATGTCTCCTTTTTGATCTAAAAACATGTTTTCATAAATATAGCAAATGAATTTGAAATGGTAATGATTCTTTGTTATTATATTATATTAATATTATACTGTATTAAAAAATATATTTATAATTAGTTGACATCTCACAAGCAAACATTCTGATGGGGGCAGATAAAAAAGTTATTTTTTTTTCTTTCATCATGTTAATAATGTCAAGAGAAGTGCTTATACAAATTTTGACCACTGGACCCCAATTACGAGGGCCGTAAAAAAATAAGTTCGCCAGGGGCCATTAACAGAAAAAAACACAATTTCATTCGAAAATGTATTGGAACAGTCACAGTAACAATTATTGAGCTATTTTTCAACATATTTCCTACCGGAATTGAGATATTTGTCGTATCACGGGATCGACAGAAAAGTGCAAACGGCTGTCAAACGCTGGTTCCTATCCCAGGCGGCTGACTTCTACGGCACAAGGATACAAAAATTGATCCCAAGGTATGACATATGTCTCAATTTCAATGGGGGATATGTTGACAAAAAGCGCAATAATTGCTGTTCCGATTCAATAAGTCTTTCCATGCAATTGTGCTTTTTTTCTCTAAACGGCCCCATGGAAAATTACTTTCTGGACGGCCTTGTAATTGCGGTCGAGTGGCCAAAATTTGTACAGGGACATCATTTTATTTTTACTTCAATTTTTATTGTACCTGAGTTTTTTAATGTACTTCACTCCCACCCCTTCTACTAATGAAGTTCCAACTCCACACAGAGCCAAGACCGCAGATAGTAAGCAGTACTGAGTTACTGAGTATAGTGCGTTCCAGAAATATGTTCGCGTTTTCCAGTGACGAAAGAGCTTTCAATATTGAATCATATTTTCGCACAGGTACTGTCCGTTTGCCTACGTCGCATCCCGATTTCCCCCACCTGCTTCTGCTCGCCCCTCTGTAAAAGCTGGGCTGTCTTAGCTCTTTTCTGAAAACATTAATTTCTCTTAGGAGTTGGGTGTTTACGTAATATTATACAGCTGTTGAATTTAACTTGAATAAAAGGGCCTCGTTAAGTACGTAATTAACTGTCACGTGATTTCCTCCCTTTCTACAATCCTGCGGCATAACCACTTGGATAGCATGTCTGAGTAATTTTATATTTTCGGGTCGGGCAGAAGTGAAGATTGATTTTACAGTACGTAGAGTAGGTACAGAATTATTTCAACATGAGTTACTAGTACGAAGGACGAAACTGGCAATTGGAATTAGATGCAATAGTCTATAGTGCGATAATGTGCACAAAAGAACTGAAGCCTGTATCGAAATGAACGGCCACCATGTTCAAAATTGTGTTTAAATATTCATACTATGATTATTTTTCAATTTAACTTCTTTCTCTATATTGTACGCTAATGTGCTGTAGACAGTTTAATATACACTGCATAATGAATACGTTCGCATGGATAACTCACTTCGTGAGTAAAAACACTTATTCTTAATACAGTACTGTACTTTCATTAAAGAAAAACCTAATGAAAATTATCAAATTCAAAATCGCGATATTTCCTAGTTTACGTAAATATATGAACTACTTTTCTTCCTTCCTATACCTAGTAGAGTGATTTGTGTTTTACGCCAGTATCATCGAAGTCCAGGCTTGGAGGGGGGAGCAAGCGGTGTTTCCGGTTCTCTAAAGGTATAGACAGGTTAATATTAAAAATGTTAGTAAAAATAAAATGATGTCCCTGTATAAGCATTTCGTTTGACATTATTAACATGGTCGAAAGAAAAAAAATTAAGTATTTCTTATCTGTCCCCATCTGAATGTTTGCTTGTCAGTAACACACTGTTTAAATGGGTCATTTTCACTGCTCCAAAACACATTCCCAGAATCTTGGGATGCTGAGAATTTATGTTTAACACTGAATCTGGAAGCGTGAAACAATTTTTAGAAAAAGGGGACTACGTAGTCATTTGACAAGTCCCAATTATTTTCAACTTAACGTTATAAGTCTACCATGTTCCATGCAAGTGACAATTTCCATTCAATTTCATTTAAAAATCCATAGTAACACTTGTGGCGGACAAGTTTTCTAGGGGGTTCTTCCATTTTCCCCATATTAGGCATATACATCACTCCATCACCATTTCTCCATTTTTCGTCATCGTTCCATAGCATTCCCCGACGCACGGAGGAGTCTGGTCTAGGGACGAGACGGGTTGCCTGCTCGAAACCTGGGTACACAGCGGACCTTAGTGTAGTCAGCCGGTGTGGGTTTGGGAATTTGCCTAGTTTGAGGGTTAGCGCAATAGATCGTAACAGGACGCATTGCTGGGCCATAGTGCCCCCATCTCATAAATTCCATTCCATTCCATGTATGTAGGCCTATGTCCCGTCGCTCAAGGTAAATATTTCGACCAACTTGCTCTCAGTTTGTCTAGTTCAAGGTTAGAATACCGGTCACACATTTTCTTTTGAGCTGCCTAGGGCTTGGAATTACTTTTTGAAATGGTGACTTCTGAAATTAACATCTTAGCTTGGCCACAGATGCTTAGAGATAATATATTACGACATTTATTTATACTAACGCAAGAGCAAGTTGCCAGAGTCAGCTGTGTTATATACGCAACCTTGGGAGACTCCGACTCATGCGTGTGTGTTTGCTATTGTGCACATAATTCCCTACGTTGTCGTCATCTGATCACCTCGGTATTGCTCCCAAATGAAATGGAATCCCAAGAAAACATACGAAGTCAATTCTCAGCTCCTTATAGGTACACTTGTAAAGTTAAGCACCATTGTAATTGGTCTGTAAACTTCAAGTATTGGCGTGCGAAACAAGGACGACCGGTTTATGAATTTTATGTTTGTTATGAGATTAAAGTATATTTATTTGCAATTTAAATGAAACAGTCGAAACTGTAGATTTGTAGATTTATTTATTATGGAAATGGGAATTGAATTTCTTTGATAAAAAGGGTAGATTAATTCTCAATGGGCTACGTCATCGTTTAGCTTCTACGGCTTTATTATTATTATTATTATTATTATTATTATTATTATTATTATTATTATTATTATTATAGTAGAACCCTGATAGTCCGAACTAATTGGGACAGGGGTCTGTTCGGATTGTTGGAACTTCGTATTAAGCGTGGGACAGGAATGCATGCAGGGAAACCATGCCTTACCCCATAGCGTCAAGATTATCTGCTCTTCGTCAGAAGAAGCTGACGTATTAACGTATCATTCACTCGTGATAAAGTAAGTTGTGCGTACGCCTACTGTATATGGCACATTGTGAGTTGCTGAATACTGTAGCATTGAATCGATTGAGCCTGGGTTCAGATACTGCTTTTTCCCTTCCCCTTCTCTCTCTCTCTTTCATGTTCGGATAATAATCCGGAATTTCGGTTTCGCGGGGTTCGGACTAGCGGGATTCTACTGTATTAGTGTGATGTCATCGCTGGTGTAGTGGGTACCATTCCAGCCTTTGGGTATGAGGTTCGCTAGTTCGTACTTAGCCAAGGGTGATGCCTTCTGAAGAACGTAGCACGGCCTCCTCCGAGAATGAAGTGTATCTAGGAGGCATCAGTAGTTACAATTATTATATCTGTAGAATGTAAAAGAGTCCTGGCCCTCATAGAAGGTTCCAGAGAATACTTGTAGGCATAGCCAATGGCGATATCGTGGATATTACAGTCTATTGTTAATACTAACAAAAAGAAATTCATGAATCAGTTTGTTTGGAAATTTAATCAGTATTAACTTCTGACGTGTGGATGTTACATATATCCCCTTATTCTTCTACATATCACTTATTAATATTCACAAACTACTCCTGCACATCATACGTTGAAAACGTATAGAATATTTCAGGGGAGAGGATGGTATTTTTTAAAACTTTTTTCCTATTTGGTGTAAATTATTAATTTTTGTATTTAGAGAGCTCATAGCTATGGCAACTCAAACAAATAAAAATATTTTGAAAAACAAAAATTATTTGGTGGCCCAAATTTGAAAAAAAATATACGCAATGCAGGATTGTACTAAAACCGATATATCTAAACCGTTTTTAAAGATAGATTCAAACAGTTTTTGCAATGTATTTGCAAAAGTATGTTCTACAAACTGTCTGTAACAGAATTTTGATATTAGTCCCTACGTTTGTAAAATAAACAATTAAAATTTAGTAACAATTTTCTGATTTCCTTTCTTGCAAACAAACGGACGTATTTTTAAAATGAAATCAATTAACAAAATTCTGTTACAGAGAAAAGTTTCCTAATAGTCTAAAGAATGTGTGTTCTAAATTTCTTGCATGTATCTTCAATAGTTCAGAAATTATATCCATTTTGTCTGACAATGTAGCAAAAAAAAAAATAAATAAAGTTACTGGAAACCGATAAAAGCGGGCGTGTGATTTAAAAATCCATAGCACAGGAAGTTTAAAAATGACGTCTCAACATCCGATAAGGGCACAAATACCCACAAAATGTTATGCAATGCATTCCACACATATCAAAGGATATTTTAAAGAAAACATTTTTTTAAATTTAATTTACCGGAAACAAAAATAAAAGTGGGCGAGTGATTTAAAAATCCATAATGCAGGAATTTTAAAAATGACGCTCCACACATATCACAGGGTATTTTAAAGAATTTTTTTTTTTTAAATTTAGCCATTTTTCATCAAAAATACCATCCTCTTCCCTTAATATTCTGTGTCCTCTTAACAAACACTCCATGTTTATCGATATCTTTAGAAATAATTCTCAACCATTATATTGGTTTGGTTTAGTCAAAAGGAGAATAGCAATGGCAAAGGAAGCTTTTAATAGAAATAGGAGCATCTTCTGCGGACCTCTGGAAAAAGAACTACGAAAGAGACTAGTGAAGTGCTTTGTATGGAGTGTGGAAATTTACGGGGCAGAAACATGGACATTAAGACGAAGTGAAGAGAATCGAATAGATGCATTTGAAATGTGGATATGGAGAAGAATGGTTCGTGTGAAGTGGGACACTTGCCGGTGTCTACTACACTCGTACATGTGGAGGGCCTGCTGACGTCCATCTGTGCCGCAGACTCTGCTGCTGCTCTACATACTCATATAAGTCGAGTGTCGTGTACAATGAGATGTTGGCACACTTGCCGGTCTCACTACTGCACTCGTACATGTGCAGGGCCTGCTGACGTCCGTCTGTGCCGCAGACTCTGCTGCTGCTCTACATACTCGTACAAGTCGAGTGTCGTGTACAATGAGATGTTGGGACACTTGCCGTGTCTACTGCACTCGTACATCTGGAGGGCCTGCTGACGTCCGTCTGTGCCGCAGACTTCTGCTGCTCTACATACTCGTACAAGTCGAGTGTTGTGTACAATGAGATGTTGGGACACTTGCCGTGTCTACTGCACTCGTACATCTGGAGGGCCTGCTGACGTCCGTCTGTGCCGCAGACTTCTGCTGTTCTACATACTCGTACAAGTCGAGTGTCGTGTACAATGAGATGTTGGGATACTTGCCGTGTCTACTGCACTCGTACATCTGGAGGGCCTGCTGACGTCCGTCTGTGCCGCAGACTTCTGCTGTTCTACATACTCGTACAAGTCGAGTGTCGTGTACAATGAGATGTTGGGACACTTGCCGTGTCTACTGCACTCGTACATCTGGAGGGCCTGCTGACGTCCGTCTGTACCGCAGACTTCTGCTGTTCTACATACTCGTACAAGTCGAGTGTCGTGTACAATGAGATGTTGGGACACTTGCCGTGCCTACTGCACTCGTACATCTGGAGGGCCTGCTGACGTACGTCTGTGCCGCAGACTTCTGCTGTTCTACATACTCGTACAAGTCGAGTGTCGTGTACAATGAGATGTTGGGACACTTGCCGTGTCTACTGCACTCGTACATCTGGAGGGCCTGCTGACGTCCGTCTGTGCCGCAGACTTCTGCTGTTCTACATACTCGTACAAGTCGAGTGTCGTGTACAATGAGATGTTGGGATACTTGCCGTGTCTACTGCACTCGTACATCTGGAGGGCCTGCTGACGTCCGTCTGTGCCGCAGACTTCTGCTGTTCTACATACTCGTACAAGTCGAGTGTCGTGTACAATGAGATGTTGGGACACTTGCCGTGTCTACTGCACTCGTACATCTGGAGGGCCTGCTGACGTCCGTCTGTACCGCAGACTTCTGCTGTTCTACATACTCGTACAAGTCGAGTGTCGTGTACAATGAGATGTTGGGACACTTGCCGTGCCTACTGCACTCGTACATCTGGAGGGCCTGCTGACGTACGTCTGTGCCGCAGACTTCTGCTGTTCTACATACTCGTACAAGTCGAGTGTCGTGTACAATGAGATGTTGGGACACTTGCCGTGTCTACTGCACTCGTACATCTGGAGGGCCTGCTGACGTCCGTCTGTGCCGCAGACTTCTGCTGTTCTACATACTCGTACAAGTCGAGTGTCGTGTACAATGAGATGTTGGGACACTTGCCGTGTCTACTGCACTCGTACATCTGGAGGGCCTGCTGACGTCCGTCTGTGCCGCAGACTTCTGCTGTTCTACATACTCGTACAAGTCGAGTGTCGTGTACAATGAGATGTTGGGACACTTGCCGTGTCTACTGCACTCGTACATCTGGAGGGCCTGCTGACGTACGTCTGTGCCGCAGACTTCTGCTGTTCTACATACTCGTACAAGTCGAGTGTCGTGTAAAATGAGATGTTGGGACACTTGCCGTGTCTACTGCACTCGTACATCTGGAGGGCCTGCTGACGTACGTCTGTGCCGCAGACTTCTGTTCTACATACTCGTACAAGTCGAGTGTCGTGTACAATGAGATGTTGGGACACTTGCCGTGTCTACTGCACTCGTACATCTGGAGGGCCTGCTGACGTCCGTCTGTGCCGCAGACTTCTGCTGTTCTACATACTCGTACAAGTCGAGTGTCGTGTACAATGAGATGTTGGGACACTTGCCGTGTCTACTGCACTCGTACATCTGGAGGGCCTGCTGACGTACATCTGTGCCGCAGACTTCTGCTGCTCTACATACTCGTACAAGTCGTACAACGTATCTGACGATCACTATTTTTGGTGCAGCGTTACTAACGGGAATTGGGCCACAATTTCTGTTACCTATTTAATTCGCTTTTGCCTGCAGTGCACCTGCCAGAATCTGCCTCGGCGCGGCGGTTTTGAAGCTTATAACCGGTTCATTTTTACTGGAGAGCTATTTTTTCTTTTGTTTAAACCCCACTTTACTTCTCTCTGTTTTTTATTGAAGCTTGTAACGTTTCCTTATTTTTATTGTCGAATGTGTGTATGGAGCTGAGCTAGTGGGACCGAAGCCAAATGGGTTACTATTTAGAACAAGGGAGTGGGTAGTGGCAAGTTCAACCGAGTCGCGTGCGTTTTAATAGCAAAACACGAGTGACCGGGAGACATCGAACGTTCATCATAAGTGCCTGACAGGGGTTTAAAAGTGAGGGAACAAGCACATTGAACATAAAAAATAACGCTCAGAAAGCCATTAAAATTTTTATAGAAGCAAAAAAATAGTCATGCCTGTGAAGAAACACAAAGAACGTGCAATGTAGAATTGAGCGTGCGCAATAAAATTTATGTTGGATACATGTATGTAGTCATTAAAGTGCACCGTGTCCATAAAGTTCCAGTACCATTGTAATTAATCATTGCTCAGAAACTACATGACATTGAGCAATACGATTTTTTGCAACGTGTTCTACATCCCTCAAAGTTTTCTTTTTCATTCTTTTTAGAGATTTTAATTAAACGACAACGACGACTCTAGCGGAAAATGCCGAATATGGTGTGCTAGTGTAAATCACCGATAACCGTTCAGCGACAATTTGTGTTATAGTCCAAAAGTTTCGTGTGCTGTTATGCACACTAGAGTAATTGGTCACTTTTTCTTTGCAGAGAAGAACATTAGAAGGATAATTTACTACGTCATGATTCACGAGTATTTACACTCTCAGGTGTTGGAGCCTTAAGGTACGTTTTCCTCGGTGCGACTATTGCGATGATCGTGCAACTCTGTAAATTTTGACCTGCTCACCCATAAATTGAGAAATATGTATTTGTCAGAGACTGCTGTGAGTTGGTTCGAATCCTACTTACGGGAAAGGCAACAATGTGTTGTATCCGGGAATCGAAGCTCCTCCTGGCTTGACATAACATCAGGTATACCACAGGGGTCGGTACTCGGACCATTGTTGTTCACAATATATGTCAATGATATTACATCTCTTGTAAGGCATTGTAACTATCACTTGTATGCTGACGACCTTCAATGCTACATCTCTTCCCGCTTAGACCGCGTAAATGACGCTATAGATAAATTGAACAAAGACATTGACTCGATTGTGACATGGACAAAGAAACTCCGTCTTAAAATCAATCCTGGAAAGACACAAGCAATTATATTAGGACACAAACGGCAAACCGACGCTGTAAAGCACCTCGACATTTCCTCCGTTAAAGTAAGTACAGTGCATATCCCTTTCAGTTCTTCAGTAAAAAATCTTGGCATTCACATGGATAATAATCTCAACTGGGACATGCAAATCACAGAAACCTGCAGAAAAGTATATTCTATTATCCATGTGCTAAAAAGGATAAATGTTCATCTCCCCTCTTGTTTAAAAAAGTCCCTTGTGCAGACACTTGCATTTCCCTATTTCGACTATGCGGACATTTTACTGACTGACCTCTCCAGCGACAACAAAATGAAACTTCAACGTGCTCATAATTTGTGTGTACGTTTTGTAAGCAATGTTCGTAAATATGATCATATTACCCCATCCCTGGAAGCAATAGGTTGGCTTAAACTAGATAAGAAAAGAAATTTACATTCACTTCTCTTTCTCTTCGAAATCTTGAACTCTTCTATTCCTTCGTACCTGTCGTCTCGCTTCACTTACCTTTCTTCCCACCATAATCTGAACACACGCTCTCGTCATGAAACAATACTAACAATACCATCCCATCGCACCTCCTCATACTCATCTTCTTTCACAATAGCCCTGCCAAGACTCTGGAATTCGCTACCTGCTAGCATCAGGGACTGTCGAAATAAAATTGAATTCAAACGAAAACTTACTAGGCACTTGGTCAGTAATTGATTATTTGTAAATAGTTTCTTTAATCTATCACAAAATATTTCAATATTCAGTAATTTCATCACTATAAAATTTTGTTATTCTAGATTTAATTTGTAATTCAGTAAATATAAAATATTCGTTGTTTCTCTATGATAAATTATCTAGGTTTAATTATTCAGGTAATCTTTTCGTACTTTGATTTTATTCTAATTGTAAATTTAATACTAATTGTAATGTTATTTGTAATTGTAATTGTAAATCTAATACTAATTGTAATTTTATTGTTGATATTGTAGTTGGAATCTCCTGGTAGAGGGGCAGAGAAGGCCTGACGGCCTTATCTCTACCAGGTTAAATAAATAAATAAATACTAATACTAATACTAATAATCGTCGAGCACTATTTCTTTGTATTTTCTATGGAGCTGTTTTCCTCCGAGCGACTGCCGCGACTCTAGAAAATACAAAGAAATAGTGCTCGACGAATATCGTTGCACGATCATCGTTGAACGATCATCGCAATAGTCGCACCGAGGAAAACGTACCTTTAGTGTTTCAACAAGACGGAGCACCTGCACATTGGTCTAATGATTTTAGGGACCCTTCGAATAGATCTTTCTCTGAGAGATTGATTGGCCGTGGTAGGCCAATCGCCTGGCCACCACTCTCTCCTGATATCACTCCCTTTGGAGATACGTCAATGATCTTGTGACACTTCGCAGACGGGTAGTTGAAGTTGTGAAAACAGTTGGTGTAGCTCTGCTGCAGCGCGTATGGATAGAGATGGAATATCGTCTAGACATCCTGAGTGCAACGAGGGGAACAGGTGGAAGTGCTCTGAATGAAAACAAGATGTACAACATGATGCAAATAGCCGCATTGCTCTATGTCATGTGGTTTCTGAGGAATGATTAATTATAATGGCACAGGAAACTTTATGGACACGGTGTATATTTAAAGCTTAACTCTTTGGTCTAAAGTGACGCTTATTAATGTCGCCGTTGACTGCGTAACAAGGGAACGAAAGTAACCATTAGCGATAAAGCGCTCACTTGTAGAGTTTGTTTCGGCGTTGTAGGTACAAACACACGCAGAATACGGGAGTGGAATGTAGCCAAATCTGTATTTCAGATGCATTGTATGTTAAGTCCATTTACCAATTTTAGGATATAGTCAAAAAACAAAGTTCACGTTTTTTTTTTCTTTCATCTGTGGCAGTGATGTATTTGTAAACAGAAAAGTGCCCTGGCTCTGGGATTTCGGTAGTACCGGCAGTAGTTTTATTCGTCTTCGTCTTCTTATCATCATCGTCATCGTCATCATAATTTCCACAGGAATACGAAAATATATGCGTTCGAATGTAGTTAAATACATTCATAGGGTCCACACCTGTGGAGTAACGGTCAGCGCGTCTGGCCGCGAAACCAGGTGGCCCGGGTTCGAATCCCGGTCGGGGCAAGTTACCTGGTTGAGGTTTTTCCGGAGTTTTCCCTCAACCCAATACGAGCAAATGCTGGGTAACTTTCGGTGTTGGACCCCGGACTCATTTCACTGGCATTGTCACCTTCATATCATTCAGACGCTAAATAACCTCAGATGTTGATACAGCGTCGTAAAATAACCCAATAAAAATACATTTTTAGGTCCGCGGAGTAGACCTATGAAATTGTTTAAATATGAATAAAGTATGACTGTAAATGCAAATTATGATGATAATATGAAAATCAGAAAAGTGCCCTGTCACCGTCCGGCCTCGAAACATTGTACTTTGACGCCACCGGGGCCCGCCAGGCCTGAAATAAACTCATAATCCCAGGAAAAGTTACAAACCTTTTCTTTTTACTTTTGATATAGTGGAACCATAGTATACCTTAAAAAGTATAAAACACACTTAGAAGTAAGCTGAATTATGTAGTATATTCCTAATATATTTGAATCTTCTTTTGAAACAAATTCATTACATCCAAAGTCAGTCGTCTCAGAACTTTAGCAGATTATACCTTTGAACAAATCTCACCCTAAGGAATTCAGTAGTGATAGAATCTCAAAATCGCAAAGTTTGGACCTAAGATGCATTACTTTTGAGGTACAGACACAGAGTCTAACAGAAAGCTTTACATGACCGTTTATCTTTAAAATATTTCAGTAAAAAGTGAGGAATGCTAATTTCTTATAGAGCAGTTAATTGAACAGAACATGTAGGCTATATATTATGCAGCTGGAACAAACTGTATTTGCAAATATTCAACCTTCACACAGTTCAGAGTCTGAATAATTCCCTGGATAGTGACGGTCCACTTCTGATTGGTAGGCCTATCACATTTCTCAGTAATTGAAATTTTCCTAGCATTAGCAGGTACTTAAAAACAATGTAGTACGTCAGGAAGTTGACACATACTGTCTCATTGTATATTTTATGGCTTTCATTACAATTCAGTTATCATAGCGAATGGTTTTCTTTTCTTGAACGTGAAAGAAGTCATTTAATATGAACCGAAGTATGTATGTATGTATGTAAGTATGTATGTATGTATGTATGTATGTATGTATTTATTTATTCACACTGCAATTGGGTAAATGACCGGTGGTAGTAGTAAGTAATTACAGTCAATAATGACAATTAATACTAAACACAATTAATAATAATAATAATAATAATAATAATAATAATAATAATAATAATAATAATAATACATCACATATTCATTATATATGAGGTCTCGGCTACATCACTGAACATTACACGACTACTATGAAGTAGCCAATGTGTATTATCACCATTTAATTCGAGAAAAATTCGTTCATCACCGAGAATCGAACCCGGGACCTCTCAGCTCTACGCGCTGAGTGCTCTTTCCAACTGAGCTATGCCGGGACACGATCCACGGTGCCGGTCGAACTCCTCTCGCAATGTTTTACGGCCTTACTACCTGCACTTTAGACAATGTAAGTCATGCATGCAGGAGCGCATATTTAAATGACTTTATGGCCATTTTCAACATCAGTTTGTGAAAACTGCTAACAGTTAATACATCACATTGCATATAAATATGCGCTCCTGCATGTATGACTTACATTGTTTAAAGTGCAGGTAGTAAGGCCGTAAAACATTGCGAGAGGAGTTCGACCGGCATCGTGGATCGTGTCCCGGCATAGCTCAGTTGGAAAGAGCATTCAGCGCGTAGAGCTGAGAGGTCCCGGGTTCGATTCCCGGTGCCGGAACGAATTTTTCTCGAATTAAATGGTGATAATAATAATAATAATAATAATAATGATAATAATACGAATAATAAATAATACTAACAATAATAAATTAATAACAACATTAAAAGTAAATCTAATTTGCATCTCAGCAGAGCATTGCTAAACACAGTTGAAGAAAAAGTAAAAATTGTGCCTAATTGATTTCTGAGTAGCGCTTGCAAGTATGATCATAGTGCAATCCAATAGTTTGTTTTCTGAGTTATTATGATGCATTCTGTTTACATTTTCTTACATAAAATCTTCAAAATGTCTATCTCCTCCCTGAATACAGGCCGCAGATCATGTCTCGCCGAGATACGAATATGGTTGGCTTCAACGTTCACCAGATCTCAAGCCATTGCACTTCTTTCTTTAGGGACACTTAAATTCGTCCTGTTACTGAAGGAACTCTCCGTCAGCAGATTCTGCAAAGCTGCCAGAAATTTGGAAGCATGTTCGGAGCTCGATGAGACTGTGTGTGTGTGTGCGCTTGGACTGTGGAAGCCATTGCAATGTGTTCATTAATGTTTCTAGGAACGTTTTCTGGAAACATACGGTAGCAACACAATTTGTCATTGGTGTTTGTCACGCATTTTACAGTATTTGAACCAATTTTGTATACATTCCTTAAGCTGGAAAATTGTCCTGCTCCGAACTATAAGGAGACAGACCTATCTATACCTACAGTCAATTCATAATCTCGTCCTTTCGAGTAGTCTGCATTGAAACCAGGGATGCATATATAAATCTTTAAATATAACTGAAGGCGTCTTCGTTCGTGGGGTATTGAAATGAGCTCTACACTTGGCGCTCGTTCTGACATTGACAAAGATGTTATCATTGGATGATACCACCAAACCCATTCCCAAATGTCTGTCAGACGGTATTGGGCGGTTCATAGAGGGGAAAACAATGGGCCGCGCGATAGAACACAGCCGCAACGCCTCCATTGACAACCGAAGGTGTGGCTCAATGTTTCTCAACTTGACTTCGCTGTTTTTGACCTGAACTCACAAGTGCGGATTCAGACTCACACGCACGCGAGAATGGACTTTTTCTTTGTTCCCTCTCCGCTCTTTCCCTCTCTTTTCCTTTCCTTTGTCTTCCTGCCTTTCTTTATTATTCTTGTACAATTTTCACTACAGAAGAGGTATCACGGCTCACTGCAGCCCTACAAAATTGAAGACCTCCCTGGAAGAAGAATGTAAGATCAGATTCATAAATAAATTATTGCGTTCACTGTAGCCTATGAATAAACTTGTGTCCTTGTTTAGTCAAATGGCTATGGTAGTAAATAGACTATAGACCTGATGAAATAGGATGAAGGATGAGTGGAACAGAGAAAAATCCTCCTGAGAGGATTCGATCCGGCATCGGGATGGGAATCTGCTGTGGTTTAATGGATAGAGCGTCAGCACGTAGAGCTGAAAACCCGGATTCAAATCCCGGTGCCGGAGAGAATTTTTCTCTGTCCCACTCATCCTTCATCATAATATGATGACGCAGAATTTCTGCACGGAAATATCATAATGTACTTCGGTACATCGTAATAACTAATGAAATAGGCTAAGCCATTAAAATTATTTTCCTTTCTCCTGAGACAAGAATTATAGTATTGTTGGTTACATCCTTATTCCGGGGAGGTCTTCAATTAATAAAAGTGATTGACCACTGTAAATTGAAGACCTAATATTTTAAATGTGCTAAGTGCCAATTTTTTTTAATTTAATTTTATTCAATCTAAGGGAGGAACATCCATATCAGAGTATCATACTAAATTGTCTTTGTCGTAGCTCAACTGTAAGTGATTCATTCGTGCCCCAAAAGATGGTATTGTAGGTATCTCAACATGCATTTCACAATGTCTTTTTCATCAGTATCTCAGAAAGTTGTTCTTGGCACTTAGCACATTTGAGGAGCTTATTTTCAAAATGTCTCTTGTACGAGACGTGTTCTTAAAGTAAGTTCCGTTTTCAATTATAGCCGTCACATCGCTGCAATCCTTATTTTGCGCATGCATATTTTCTTCTTCAATCTTCAGACAAGCTGTGCATGCAGTTTCAGAGCTTCAGTCCGTGTGTGTGGTTAGTTATGATCAGTTGAAATGTTTAAAGTGATCGAGCACCCCGCCGACTGTGAGATGCGCTCTGTTATCCATTTCTTGAATGCGAGAAACATCAAACCAGCCGACATTCATCGTCAACTTTGTGAGGTGTATGGTGATGATGCCATTAGTGATGGAATGGTCAGGAGATGGGTTAGGAAGTTCAAAGAGGGCCGCGTCTCTGTGCATAACGAGCAGCATACCGCTCGGCCATCTTTGGTCAATGACAATTTGGTGCGTGCTGTCGATGAAAAAAATCATGAGGACAGGAACAAATTGACCATCCCTCCTACAGCCCGGATTTGGTTCCGAGTGACTTTCATCTCTTCCAGCACCTCAAGAAGTTCCTCGGTGGTCAACGTTTTGATGGTGACGACACCCAAAATCTCATCTCGAAATTTGGCTCGGAACAAATTGACCATCCCTCCTACAGCCCGGATTTGGTTCCGATTGACTTTCATCTCTTCCTGCACCTCAAGAAGTTCCTCGGTGGTCAACGTTTTGATGGCGACGACACCCAAAATCTTATCTCGAAATTTGGCTCGGAACAAATTGACCATCCCCCCCCCTACAGCCCGGATTTGGCTCCGAGTGACTTTCATCTCTTCCTGCACCTCAAGAAGTTCCTCGGTGGTCAACGTTTTGATGGCGACGACACCCAAAATCTCATCTCGAAATTTGGCTCTGAACAAATTGACCATCTCCCCTACAGCCCGGATTTGGCTCCGAGTGAATTTCATCTCTTCCTGCACCTCAAGAGTTCCTCGGTGGTCAACGTTTTGATGGCGGCGACACCCAAAATCTCATCTCGAAATTTGGCTCGGAACAAATTGACCATCCCCCCTACAGCCCGGATTTGGCTCCGAGTGACTTTCATCTCTTCCTGCACCTCAAGAAGTTCCTCGGTGGTTAATGTTTTGATGGCGACGACACCCAAAATCTCATCTCGAAATTTGGCTGGGAACAAATTGACCATCCCCCCTACAGCCCGGATTTGGTTCCGAGTGACTTTCATCTCTTCCTGCACCTCAAGAAGTTCCTCTGTGGTCAACGTTTTGATGGCGACGACACCCAAAATCTCATCTCGAAATTTGGCTCGGAACAAATTGACCATCCCCCCTACAGGCCGGATTTGGCTCCGAGTGACTTTCATCTCTTCCTGTACCTCAAGAAGTTCCTCTGTGGTCAACATTTTGATGGCGACGAAGTGAAAACAGCAGTGCGGGAGTGGTTCGCATTGCAGGCGGGCGAATTCTACAATGAGGGGATAAAAAGACTTGTGCCACGACTCGATAAATGCCTCAATAATGGTGGAGATTATGTTGAGAAGTAATTGAAGTGTGGGGAATACAATGTAACAAAAATAGTTTGTAAATATCTTCCCGTTTACTTACTACACCCTTTTGGAACTTACTTTAAGAACACGCCTCGTACACCTGATAACGAAAATAAACTTCCTTTGTCCATGTATTCATCAAATATAACTCCACATATAACTGTCATGATTTGGCTTCAAAACGCCCTCTAAACCACTAAAATCTTGTGTTAAAAGTGACAATTGGAATGAAACCGACTCCTGTCCACAGCAAAATTGCGACAAAATATAAGTTTCAGTTTTGAAATCAAAGACTCTGATGCCATTTGATTCTAAATGCACCAACCTCTTTGGTGTGATAATGTCTTGCCTAGCTGGTAACAAATGTTATACCTAAAAACTTTTTTTTTTGTGATTTCCCACAAAGTTACTGTATGGGAATTGATAAGGGTCGGTTTGAAAATAAACTCCTAATTTAGAATGTTAGGTCCCCAATTATCGTACTATTTGTCTGTTCTTAAGGATATATATATATATATATATATATATATATATATATATATATATATATATATATATATATATAACCCTTTCTGAATAGGCAGTCGATAGCATTGGTTTTCCTGAAACGATGTTCCAAATTGGCGCTTTTGTGGGAGGCGACTGCAATAGTTGATATAAGCAATCACTTGCAGTCGCTCGCTACGGCTTTACACTCACCAACAAAAATGAACCAAAAACAAATCATTTTCGCGACAGCCCATGAAGGGCTAAGTTCTACAAGCAGACTGCTGACGTCACGTCCATATACCTCAGGAGAGGTAACTAAATAGCTATCGAACCAGTACAGCTGTTAACCCTTTCTTACCTATAGATACCATATGGCAATAATTAACTTTAAAGCATTTATATACTTGTGTGTTACATATGAAAGTAAATTTTACTGGATAACTTCTATTTCAATACATTTTCATCAATATAGTTTTGTTTCAAATGTTGCCACTCCCGTAACTTGGTCCTAATACAGCTATTTGTTTCAACATGGATTGCGTGTAAATTTAATTTGGGTTAGGAAGGGTTAACAGGATGAGCCCCTTAGGCATTGTAACTCGCTTGCGAAACCGGATTTCACTACTCACTGTAGCTCCCAAAATTCATAGGCACCGGCATCGCACACTGACCGAAATTACATGAGAATATTTCTTTTCCAACGAAGAATCGAACTAGTGCTCATTTCATAACGCTAGCCTAAGGCATTACGTCCTGGAAGCGCAGCTAAGGCACAGGACCATTCCACCAACACCCTTCAAAATTACCCCTTCATTATCACCTCCGCTTCGAAAGAAAAGGAGACTACTTCTGTTTGTGCGGCGCCGACTCGGCCGTTCGCCATGGTGGGTGTTCCTTGCGGTTTGTTGAAAGATTGGTATATAACAGTGGTTGTAGGTTGTAAAGGACTCATTGTTCTACAGAAAGAAGCCAGAGCATCCAAGATCCTCAGATGAATCTATGAGGTACAGCAGGGGAATGTTGTTACGACGAATGATAGAGCCGGCTTAAGGCTGGTCCAGAACAAACCGGGAACGGGAACGAGAACGAGAACGGAAATATTGTTAAAATAGATGTATTTAAATGTAAGTATTCACAACAGTTAATTGTGAATGCTCGCATTTAAATACATTTATTTTAACATTATTTCCGTTCTCGTTCTCTTGTTGTTTCCGTTCCCGGCTTATTGTGAACCAGCCTTTAGTCTGGCAGCACATTTGGCACGAAACTCATTGCTTAATACAGTAGATGCACAGAAAGACTGCTTGAACTGAAGTGCATAGGGATGCTCCTTATCCCGCCCGATAGTTAGCAATATCAATACCGCAGTGAGTAGTGACATTGAAGTAGGCCACTGGTCTAGCTCAGAGAGCAGCGCTCAGCACTCGTTTCCCAAGGCTTGGGTTCGAATTCCGCTTGGGTTGATTATCTCGTCATATTTTCCCCGGGGTGTTCCCCAACAATTTAGGGAGTATAAGATAATATCTTGGCGAACCCTGGGACTTATCTCGCCGCACGGTTGACATAGCGTTATGGAATAACCGATTAAAGAAAAGAGACACTGAAGCCAAGCTGACTGGAGGTCATGCATTGATCTAAGCAGAAGCTTTCACACTAGGCCATTGGTTGATGCGACTGATCGTTGTGACACTCAATCCTTCAATTAATTCAGCTTAATTCAGACTATAATTAGGTTGTTTTCTTATTTTTTATTGCATGACAAGTGAATTGTTGAAATTGCTAAAGCAATAGGTATAAGCCTACTACATAATTAAATTTTAATTTGCGAGCACAAATGAGGCGTTCAATGCATAAATGGCCGAACACACACAATTATATTTCACCTTACCTCTTTGCAACAGTGCGCAGAATGCAATACACAAACGAAAATTGTGCTCAGATCTCATGGAAAAACTGGAAATTATTATTAGGCCGATTTACTCTTTCAAGAGAACAATATGAGGAGCTCTTCAAAGCAATAAACTCAGTATGAAAATTTTGTCGGTTAGGCCATTTGTGCGCTGAGCGCCTCAAATGTCGGGATGAGCCCTGAAAGAGACGGACCACTGCAGGTTTTGGGCTCTTTTTGGAGGTTATTTTTGGGCGTTAGAGCTCGTGTTGGCAGCTAGTTTCTTTTTATTTAAATCTTGATTTATTGTGCCTACCTATGTAGGCCTACGTCTTTTCAACGCAAGTCTCAACCTGGTGATTTTGAGAGGTTCCGTAATGAGAATTTCCGAACGTGCTCATCTCGCTCTCAACTCATCGAATCCGAGTTGGGTGGATGGGAAGCTCACCTTCTTGAACTCAGCTATCGAAGAAGACGCAGTTAACTCTCGACATTGCTAAGAAAGCTTTCAGTGACTAGAATTTTTTACAAACTCCCTCAGTGTTGGACGTTTCGAACTTAATCCATCTGATTATTTATGTTGAAGTCAGTATCTGTGAAAGCACGATATTTCCGAGGTCTCGAGCTGACTTTGTTAACTGGAGAGGAGGGCAACTAACTACTCGTCCTCTCCGTTACAACTGTTAAGACAATCAAAGTATTCTAGTGTAACGGTTCTAGCTAATGGGCTCCCTCCTTCTCTTTCTCTCCTTTGGCTTCCTCTATAAACGAGGATAACTCCAACATTAGTAACATCGTGTTTTCAGATATTCATAGTAATGGATGTAGTCCAAAGAAAACGCTCCCAGACCATTCCCGTCGTTCAGAACTCTATCTCGGCAATGATGGTTGTGGTAGACAAGTTAGAGCTCCTGCTTTCCCCTCGTAAGAAATTTCATTTCACCCCATTCTTCTCATTCCACTCGTTATGCCCCATTTCCTTTGTTGTGACTTTCTACATATTTTATTGTCTTAAGTGTTA
This sequence comes from Periplaneta americana, assembly GCF_040183065.1. Taxonomy (NCBI): domain Eukaryota; kingdom Metazoa; phylum Arthropoda; class Insecta; order Blattodea; family Blattidae; genus Periplaneta; species Periplaneta americana. Next base: position 9,534,245 of record NC_091126.1, read on the forward strand.
TTGTCACTCACAGACTTAGGCGTGTTCGCAATGTGTGTGTACGTTTCATATGCAATATTTGTCGATCTGACTATGGCACCGCCGCTCCGTTAATTACTCCGTCTCTTTGCCAATGGCTATGCCCTTCTTCGTTCCTAGTCTCGCCCCTCTTCGTCAATGAATCAGCCCCTCCGTCAATGCCCCAGCCACTCCATAAATAGCCCCACCCTTTAGTCAATGGCACAGCCTCTTTGTCATTGAAGTCACCCCTCTTCGCCAATGGCCCCGCCCCTCTTCGTCACTGGCTCCGCCTCTCCGTTGATGACTGTCACTACGTCAATGGCCCCGCCCCTCAGTCATTGGCCCGCCCTCTGTCAAAGGCCCCGCCCTCTTTGTCAAAGTCCTGCCCACTTTGTCAATGGCCCCACCACTTTGTCAAAGGCACCGCCCCCTTGTCGACGGACCCGCCCCCTTTGTCAATGGCCCACCCCCTTGTCAATGGCCCCACCCCCTTGTCAATGGCCCCGTCCCATTTGGCAATAGCCCCACCCCATTTGTTAATGGCCCGCCTCCTTTGTCAGTAGTTCCGGCCCATTTTCAATGGCACCGCCCGCATTGTAGACCACTCCGCCCCTTGCAAATGGGTCCGCCCCTTTGCCAATCGCCAACCCTTCTTCGTCAATAACCCCGACATCTTTGTCAATAACCCCGCCCCTTTGTCAAAGACCCAACCCCCTTGCCAATGAACCCGCCCCTTTGTCAACGGCCCCATCCCCTTGCCATTGGCCCCGCCCAATATGTCAATAGTCACTCCTTTGTGGCCCGCCCCTTTGTTAATGACCCCGCCCCCTTCTCAATGCACACGCTCCCTTTTCCAATGGCCCCGCCCCCTTTAGCCCCGCCCCCTTTAGCCCCTCCCCCTTTGACAATAGCCCCGCCTCCTTTGCCAATAGCCCCGCATCCTTTGCCAATAGCCCCGACCCCTTTGCCAATGACCCCGCCCTCCTTGTCAAAGACCCCGCCTTCTTTGTCAACGGCCCTGCCCCCCTTGTCAATGGCCCGCCCCTTTTGTCAATGACCCCCGCCCCATTTCTCATTGACCCCGCCCCCTTTGTCAATGGCCCCGCCCTTTTTGCCAATAGCCTCGCCGATCTTCGTCATTGACCCCGTCCCTTTGTCAATATACATTAAAGTATATTAATGCTTAATAGAAATTCTCATTTTACCAAGTTCAAAAATATAAAGAACATTATTATTATGAAAATTAATTTATTCCCATGTGTTTTCCCTTGCTGAACATGTGTTACCGACACTGACTCGGCGAAATGCACTATGACTTTCAATGATCAACTAAGGTCATCAATACTGTCGATCCTGTTTAGGTTTTAAATTATTTGAGACGAAGAGGAAACAGATTCTAAGAATACAGTACCAGAAAAAATAATGGGCCGAATCTTGATTGCAGTCCTCCTGTATGTAGGCAACACGTTTCGCAAGACTGACCACAAGTAGCATATTTTATTATATACTGGTGGCGAATGCTTCTGTTCTTTATTTTTTATTTTTCGTGATTTTTAGTATTTCTTTTAGGAGTTGAGCTGGTAGATATTCTTTAAGATATTTCAAACAAAAAAGTTCTATACAATTTTGCTCGTTTGTGCCTCCTCGAGAAAAGAAATATTTGATATGAAACATTTCGTAGCGTATTTTGGGAAAGCTATTGAATTAATTCCTAATATGCTCAGTCAATTTAAGAGAGCAGTGTATTATGATAATAAATGTCTGAAAGAATTTTAGTTTTGGCCTTTAAATGTGCAGAAATTTGATCCAAACAAAATGTGAGTTTTCGTTCTGCAAAGGAATTATTTTAAAATCTGATGCACTGTGGCAAGCCTGTAAAGATGCCTGAACAGATGCAGCTCGCGTGTGTAAGAAATGGGTGAGACAACGAGAAATGTAAATATAACACAATATCTTTTCAATATGGCTCGAGAAATTTGATTTATTGTATGTAAGTTTACCGATTACACTTCAAAAATTAAAGTGAAATGGAACTATTTCTAACTGGGTGAAGGAAATTCTCGTAGTACGACAAACGGAGATTTTTAAACATTAATTACATTTCTATAATGTAAAATAAGTTTTTCTTATTGGCTATGTTCACGGAATATTTAATCAAAATTAAATCGAAAGTTTAAAAATAATAATTCTTGTGCATCAGTATTATAAACAGTCTTTTTGCTCGACCTTACTATAATACGCTCATTACATATGACGTAACTGTATCTTAATGACCTACATTAAAGTACTGATATTCGTTATGTTAATGTAACTATCGATTTCAAGTAAGTATATGCGATATTGGTTAATATCGTATGCGCAACATCCCGCAAGCCTTGAGTGTACCAATCCAACGTAGCAGGCGTGAGTATTGGAAGTAACATTGCTCGAACCACTCAAATAAACATTAACCCAACTGCAAACGTTCCACTGGGAGCCATTCCCCAGATAAATCTCACAAACTGCACAATCAACAACATGTATTTAAAATAACATAATTTCTGTTCAAGTTAATTTTAATATTCTAATGAATTGAGTTAATTTCCTGTGTTTTTATGTGTTTTGCTTTGAGGTTAAAATCTCGGTACCAAGCCCTGAAAAAAATCAAAATAAATGGTGTACACGCCGGCCATCTGTTGCACTACTCGGGAACACGCTCAAAAGACGCTCGTACTCGTGCCATCTGTTGCAGTAGTCGAGAACACGCTGAAAATACACGCATGTTGAGACCATTTAATTATCACTAAAGTAAGAAGGTAAGATATTTTTAAAAACTGAAAACTTAGACATTTAATTATGGTCGAACAAAAAACTGTCTATAATAGTAATTAAGACGCTTGTATGAACGTTATGAAACTCGTTTCATAAACACACTCGCGTCTAATTCCTACCATTATAGGCTCGTTGCATAATATACTATTATCGTTAGTGAAAATGGTGCATAATGTACCACATTAGCGTACGAGTGCCGTAAAATTGGCTATTACCATACCAACTACGTAAAACGTCATTACTTCTTATAAATACGCATATATATGTTCTTATTAGGGGACCTCGCCGTCTTCTATTGAATATTGTGCAGCCAATGACGCTGCCATAACGTAGATACTTATTAAGGGAGAAAAATTCGTTCCGGCACCGGGAATCGAACCCAGGACATTCAGATTGATGCGCTGAGTGCTCTTACCAACTCAGCCACGACAATACAAAGGAGGAGAGCTCGGCCGGCACTGCGGATCGGGTGTCAGATGAGCAGCCAAGTGAGGGTCCTGGGTCCGACTCCCGGTTCTGGAACGAATTTTTCTCCATTAATAAGTCATGACTTCTATTAAGAAGGCATAACTTGTATCATAAAGTTAACATTATGAAACGATTTGCCAGTGCTTAATATCATTGTTACCATAGCAACCTCTTTCTTCATAGATCAACAACACCCATCATTACAAATCTGATGTTATTTCTTTATTAATGTGTCGTACAAAAAATAGCGTATGAAACTCGTTTATAATGTTATACATTATTATTTCATTCCCGAAAGGTATGGAACTTAATACGTTCGTTTCATAACATTTACCCATGTAATAAACTATAATATTATAAACTTGTTTCATAATATACTATTTTAATTTTGTTCGTTACTTTAACGTAAAATAAGCATATCGTATTTTTTTTTTCTTTTAGAGTTTTAAATGTTATAAAATTTTGTTTTTATAACGTGAACTATGCATCATTATGGATTACGATCTCTAGAATATTAAATTGAATTGGGACTGTAGAAAATCTGCAAATCTGGCTTTCAGGTAAAGCTCCACGTGAAACAGAAAATCTCTTAATATTTTCACTTTATTTTGAAATAAGCGTGTCTTATTGTCTGTGTTCTCTCAATTTAGGTTTTAGAGTTTATTTTAAATTTTCCAAGATTTTGTTCAACATGAAATGAGCATTGTTCACTCTCCGTTCTCTAACACAGTTGAAACACAAAAATTAAACGGTATATCGTTTCTACCACTTCTTACGAGTTAAAAAACAATGCACATGGCAATGACCTTCAACGAGCCAGGCAAAGGGGTTGTTTAGAGCAACACAACAAAACGTGTACTGCCTGCTGGTTGCAGCGTTGCAAGATCTCATAATTAATGTATTTTAAAGTGCACGTTTTTCTGGAAAACTATTAAAAACTAGCAAAATGGTATTTTACTTTTTTGTTGCTCTTTACTGAAGGATTCACTCACCAGAACTGAAGGGTGCAGAGTCATAGTGTGCAAGCGCCATTTATTAAAACGGAGACAGCAAGGGTTAAAGTTAAGTGAATACCATAGTTTAATGAAGATCGACATATCATTTAGTTTGAATGTATATTACTTGCTGTATGTTTCCATTGCATTATGGTAATAACTTCATTTTAACCCTTGTTTTCTACGGTTTTAGTAAATGGCGCTTAGCCCACTTTGGTTCTGAACCCTTCAATTATTGACATTACTTACGGTTCACCATGTATACAGACGCTCTTGTTTGCTGCACATGCGCAGTGCGTTGTAACTTGAACCTAGTAAAACTAGGCGGCCCATTTCTTTTTTCTGGAGCTGTACATATCATACTAACGCAGAATACGAGTATAGTCGTGTTGAAATTAATAACACGATTACGCGAGAAATGTGTTTTACGAACACAGAATAGTCTATTATTCCAAGCATATCTATTCCATGCTTTCAGTCACTGTTAAATTGTTATCTAGAGAATAAATTATAAAATGGCAGCATCATTAGACATGAATCTTTATGGTAGTGAAGATGAATTATTATATAATATATTTTATGCTCGACCATGCCGAAATGTAGTAATTATACACCTGGTAGCAGACCTTTAATGCATGTCATTAAAGTACACCTACTCATTAAAGGTCAGGTCTTTCAGCCAATGACGACTCAGGTTACAACTGTTCAGCCAATGACAGGTCAGCTTTCTACCGTTCTAAAACCGCAAGTATCGATTATTCTCGGATATGCAATCGAAAGAGAATTAGCGAAAAGTCACGGAGGCTGGAAATCCAATACTGTCGCAGAAGGTTATGGTCTGTTATTATAATAATTAGTGTTAATTGTAAATAATATTCAAATAAATTCAATTCGTCATCTCGTTTTTCAATGTCTAATTTAATTTCAATGTTATCTCTGTAGGTTCTTATGGCCTAGCAAGGTCAATGTGGATATCTGTTCCTCGGAAAAAATCAATACTTTCGCGTCTGCGCACATCTCACAACATACGGGACATTGCTCCAGGTCAGATACAATAAAATTAATAATATCAAGTTAGAAATATGGTCGAGCATAAAAAGTCGTATGAAACTCGCCTATAATGGTAATTAATAATAATAATAATAATAATAATAATAATAATAATAATGATAATGATTTATTTTAGCTCGTATGAAAATTTGAAACTCGCTTGCGCTCGTTTCATAAATATCCATACTCACTTCTTAATTACCATCATTATAGGCTCGTTGCATAATGTACTATTTGAGAACACGGAAACAAAACAAAATGCCATAGGCCTAATCTATTGTACTAAATGGCTACGACGCACAGTGGGGCAACTGGCCCTGAAAGTTGGCATTAAAGAAAAATTAAATAGCATACAAACTTTCGTTTCTATAATATTTCAATACGTCACTATTCTGTGTCTAATGCGAGCGCTATCTTACGATCGGAAGGGCAGTTCTTATCTCCGCCACAGATCTCACAAGAGAACCGTCGCAGGTCGTGTAGCTTAAATGTAATGAAAATTCATATTTAAGCTAATTTCCGTTCGCTAGGAAACGTGGTAATAGTCGTTCGTTTCACTTTTTCTCGTTTACGAAATATAGGCCTACTGACTTGAAAATCGTTGCTACTTATGCGACTTCTTACGCGCACTCGGAACTATGAGGATCCGAGTGCGCGCAAGAAGCGGCATAAGAAGCATCGATATTCACATCATTATATTTCGTAAACGAGGAAAAAGCGAAACGAACGACTATCACCACGTTTCTTAACGAACGGAAATTACCTTAAACATGCATTTTCATTAAATTCAAGCTCCACGACCTGCGACGGTTCCCTTGTTAATGCATCCCGAACCACCCTGGCAACAGTTGAGTGGTTTTCTGTTGGAACTCTTTGGACAAAATTAAATGTGGAGTACCTGGTTCACATTCATCTAATTTCCCACATTAACATTGCAAATATATCTTCCACGTGAGGTCGCCCTCGGTAGCGTAGTTGGTAAAGCGCTGGCCTTCTATGCTCGAGGTTGCGGGTTTGATCCCGGCCGAGGTCGATGGCATTTAAGTGTGTTTAAATGCGACAGGCTCATGTCAGTAGATTTACTGACATGTAAGAGAACTCCTGCGGGACAAAAGTCCGGCACACCGGCGATGCTGATATAACCTTTGCAGTTGCGAGCATCGATAAATAAACCATAATTTAATTTTTCTTCCACGTGAGTCAGTAGTTTCGTCAACTGATATCCAAATGTAGAAATCTCCAATATCCATCCTTATGCTCTCCAAAACCTACGAAATAATATATTTAAACATTTAGCTTTATTTTCTTAGGACACGACCATTTAGAAAGATAGTCCCTAGTAAATATTATTTTAAAGTATTGTAACGAGATATAAATACTTGTATATTTAAAATAATGTGAATAAACTTATTTGTTAAATCAATAAATCATCAATTCACCTCTAAATGAAGACAATTTACATAAATTTTCCTTCTAGTCGATTCAGCAAGAATTTTCCTTTTGCAGTACTCCTCAAGGAATTCTCGAAAATTCTTCTTATTTTTTCAGCGCTATTTTTGGAGATTCCAGGGCTTTGCACAAATCCTTCGTAAAACATCCTGTCGTGTTTCGTTTTCTCTCCTTGAGGCAATCATTTCTAATATATATTGTTTATTTGTAATTGTTTTGAGTAGATTCGTCTGGCGCATTGACGTTTCAACATGTTGCTTTATTTGAAATCGTTTTTCACAGGATACCTGCAATATTAGGAATAAAATGTCGATAATAAATTAATAATAAAAAATGATAACGATCATAGAGACATAGGCCTATTTATACAGATTATAAAGGAACCCATATGTGTTTAAAATTAAATTCTAATTTGTTTCAAAGGCATATAAAGTGCTACCTAGGTTTTTATTGCAGACTTGACAAATAGCAACCTTCCTATCAGTTATTAACAGGGAAAGGATTTATATGTAAATACATATTTACTTATAAAGCTAATATAATTTATATTTTGCATTATCTTTATGTTTCACAATGTGTAGGGTTGAAAAATCCTACTTTTATTTTCCATATTTTTCCATATTTTAGAGTTTAGTACATATTTTCGTTAATTTCCATATATTTTCCATATTTCATATAAAACAGTCCATATTATATTAGGTTTAACAATAAAACAAAACAAAATTCCATTAACTTTTAAAAATACATTTCAACAATAGAGATTTAAACACATGTTCAGTAATCCCTTTAACATCAGAGTTATTTGAAAATTAGCAGTCCTATCAACAATGGGAAAGTAAGTTACAAAACTGTATTAATTTAATTTAAAATTTTTAACAGACTTCAGTTGTGCAGCTCAACAGTTAAATGCCAGTCAGAGTACACATAGGTTCAGTTTTGTAAATCATACTATAAAGACGGTAAATATGCCAAAAGTACGTCATTCAGTCAATTTAAAATCAAAACTAACAAGTTACATTTCAGAATTTAAAGAAGATGGTTTATCAACTGACAATAAAATATTATTTTGTAATTTGTGTCAGTGTGCAGTATCATCTACACAAAAGTTCCTGGTGCAACAACACATTACAACTAGTAAACATCAGGCCAACAAACAACTAAATTCCAAGCAGAGACAATTGTTTTTAACACAACCAACAACATCGAATGTAAGATCTGAGTTTAACATCGACCTGTGCCGTTCTCTCATCTCTGCTGATATTCCTCTCTACAAACTAAAGAATAAGGTCTTCAGGGAATTCCTTGAAAAATATACTCAACATACAATCCCGGATGAGTCAACACTTAGGAAGACGTATGCTCCATCCATCTACGATGAGACAATACAGAAGATAAGAGATGAAATTAAAGATAGTTCAATTTGGGTTTCCATTGATGAGACTCCCGACAAAGAAGGTAGACTTGTTGGTAATGTAGTTATCGGTTTGTTAAGTGAACAATATTCTGAACGAATTCTTTTACATTGTGATGTTCTAGAAAAGTGCAATAACAAAACTATAGTTAAACTGTTCAACGAAGCTATGGGTATCCTGTGGCCAAAGGGTATTATGTACGATAATGTGTTATTCTTTATTAGCGATGCTGCCCCTTATATGGTCAAAGCTGGACAAGCATTATCTGTTGTATATCCTAAATTAACTCATTTTACTTGTGTGGCGCATGCATTTCATCGTGTGGCAGAAGTGGTCAGAGACAATTTCCCTAAAGTAGATTTGTTGATTTCATCAGTGAAAAAGTATTTCTCAAAGCTCCCAGTAGAGTTAACGTGTTGAAAGAAATGTACCCTGAAATTCCATTGCCACCAAAGCCAATTTTAACTAGATGGGGTACATGGCTAGAAGCAGTTGAATATTATGCCGAACATATAGACTCTATTAACAATGTTCTCCTTGCATTGGACTCTGAAGATGCAGTCTCAATTGATACTGCGAAAACAGTTACCTGTGACATAAGTGTGAAGAATGACTTAGCTCACATTCAGCATACATTTTCATGCATCATAAAAACGCTCAAAAGTCTCCAAAATAGGCACCTTTCACTATCTGAAAGTTTTGAAATTATAAATAGTACTGTGGAACAACTGAATCGTGGTAGAGGTAAAGTTGCAGATGCAGTAAGAGCTAAGGTGGACACTGTACTTTCAAAAAACCCTGGATATGAAGAACTACAAAAGGTTGTTGCTGTGATGAGTGGTGAATCAACAGTGAAGATTAACTTGGACTTATCCCCAGCAGACATTGTGAAATTGAATTATGTACCAGTTACTTCTTGTGACGTCGAACGCTCTTTTAGTCAGTATAAATCTATCCTCAGAGACAATAGAAGAAGATTCACTTTTCAGCACTTGAAAGAAATGTTTGTAACCTATTGTTATGGTAACAGACAATAAAAATTGTGTTTTGTTGAAACTACATTGGAAGATAAGGTACGTCCATTACATTTTTTGTTTAGTTTGATTAAAATGTACCAATATTTAACGTACATAGTCATTTTTTTATAATTTTAAGTCCATATTTAATTCCATATTTTGGTAAAAATCCATATTTAATTCCATATTTTGGTAAAAATAACTACATATATATTTACATATTTCATATATTTTTAGTCCATATAAATCCGTTCCCTGGTTATTAAATTTGTATCTCCTTCAACCCACTGCTTAAGTAGTACACTTCTGCCACATTTTTCCTTAGGCATCTTTGATAAAACTAATTAAAACTGAATATAATGGAATGAACAAGTGAATCACACTTCCAAAAAAATATTTTCCATTATTCACTCATTAAAGCGACTGAAGCACTTTCTTCCTGATAAATTAAAATTAATCCTTGTACAAACACTCGTGATGCCACACTTTGACTACTGCGATATTATATTAAGTAACCTAAATGCAAATTTGAGCAACAGGCTACAACGTGTGCATAATGCGTGCGTCCGTTATATTTGTAATATTCGTAAGTATGATCATGTTTCCCCGTCTTTCCAAACTCTGTCTTGGCTAAGGCTAAGCGATCGACGAGCCCTGCATTCTCTTGTTCTCTTATTTCAAATTCTGCGCACCGCTACCCCAATCTATTTGGCTTCTCGTTTCCAAAATTTATCCGCATATCATCAGCTAAGTACAAAATCTCATCATAACAATTTACTCATTATACCCTACCACAAGACATCTTTATATTCTTCATCCTATACAGTTTCAGTTGCTAGAAATTGGAACTCGCTTCCGAGTGATATAAGGGGTTGTTGGACAATAACTTCATTTAGGTCAAAATTGCATAAATTCTTACTTAACAGATGAATTGCTGATTAATATTTGTTACTTATAATGAAACTAACATCTGTCCATTCTTATTATTATTATCATTAATTTCTCTAAATAGATTTACAAAACCTCTAATGGCAATTACATTAATATTCTCATTATAGAAATAGAAAAAAAAAATATATATATATATATATATATATATATATATATTCTCCCTGTAACATAGTCCTAGTAAGCTTATATTAAATTAATTTTCATCATTTTACTAGCTATCTCAAATATTAAATTAATTATAATTCATTGAATTAAATTAGCTCATAAATTAAGTTACTACTTTACCTTATAGATTTATCTAAATTTAAATAAATGTGTAGTGAAGAATATTGCTGGAGAACCTTTTAAGTGTAGTGTAAATATTTGTAATTTAAATTTATGTATTGTATTGATTAAGGCTGGTTGAGTGGAAGAGAAGGCCTTATGGCCTTAACTCTGCCAGCGAAAATAAAACATTATTATTATTATTATTATTATTATTATTATTATTATTATTATTATTATTATTATTATTATTATTATTATTATTATTATTATTATAAATTTTCTTGTGATTAAGAGTATGTTCTTGTTACAGTGCACTGTACACACTGTCGAAGTTTCTCTGACTTCACAGCATAATAAAATGAAGTATTCTGACTTGCCACGTGCATCGGCAAGTAAAAACAGAAAGATGAATTAGTGTGCCCGTATTATTGATTGTTGACAAACGACGAAATTCGAGTTTAGCGAGCATGAACCTTTCAACACTTCCTGTAACTTCCGCACCGATCATATTTCAGAATTCTCGTTTAATTTCAATTTTCATCATACCTTCCCAATATTATACATTTGCACAGTCAGCAGTAACTTTAATTATGGACAACAATGCACTGTCAGATTGCAATAAATAAATATAAGTGTAATGTTAATGTGGTAATGTCTCCGTTTCTTCTGTAATTCATTTTATTTTTCGATTTTTTGTATTCTTAATCTTGTTTTAAGTAAAAAATCGACAAAATATGCTTTGTGCGAGATCGTGCATATTTGCTTGGTTTCCGCACAAAACCAATCCACGGTAAGTCTAAAATTCCACATTCAGTATTCCCAACCTAACACACATAACAATTTCCCTCTTCTTATCGCTTAAGTGACATATTGATTTTACTGCTTTAGGCTTTTAACATATTATTTTTAGAGACGTTCAATATAGTAATAATTATAAATTGGAAACTTACCACTGCAATTTCACCTAAATTGCACTGTTAATTAGCCCTATTGTTTTTAAATATTTGCGAAAATTAAGTAAACTCTAAAACTCCACTAAAGTTACTGCATTCGTGATGCAAGCAACATTAAAGAAGCCGTGAAAAACTCAACAAGATTCCAGACTCATCATAGACTGGGGAAAAAAAAAGACAGACGTATATCACGGCCTGCTGGAGTATAGTAAACACAGAAAACATTTTAAAGCAACAATGTTGAAGATAGATATTTTTGTTTTGCAAATTTTCCGTCATTGAACAGAAACCAAGATGGAGATTTCATTGCAACTAATTAGAAATTCCTCTTTCAGGTATGTAATAAACGATCTTCTCACAAAATAATGTACGATACACGAGCGGTATGTTTTCTTTCAATTCTCGGAAATTAAAAAAGCTCAACTACGTTTCGCTTTTTCAAACTTTTCCTCGAACATGAAAACTTCAACATACCGGTCTTGTAACTCATATTACTATTAATCTGGTCTAAAAGTTAAAATATGCACGAACCACTTAAATATGCATCTATATGCAGTATAAAATCTTATTTGGTTGCAACTAACTTCAAACGCATTTATATAATGGTAGCATATGATTTTGGACTACGGAATGAAACATGCAAATAATAGGCCTATGCTAAAATTCTCTCCCTAATGATTTCTAAGGAAAGTTAGCCGTTAGGTTGTGCGGCATTCCGATTAATCGTATCTGCCGGTAAAAGAATTCGAAGGAGTCTGAATCAGTTGAGAGCAGAGATCGTGCAGTGACACTTACGACACTTCATTCTGCACAGCGCTGTGAATCATGTTGTGACAATGAACTTTGCGTTGTCCCACATGCATACTCTAAGCCTCTAAGGTTAATAGATCTGAACCTTCTCCACTGAAATGAATGACCATGGCGCTGGTGACGTCACCAGCGTGAGGTCAAAATACACATTTTCTTATTCTTTCTGACGTCTCGCGAAGTGTTAATTGACAGGTGATGTTAAAAGCGTCGTATGGCGGGCAGTCGGCTTGGAGCGACATCTCACTGATAGCTGAGTGGCGAGTGGAGTTGAGAGGAGTCCAAATTGACTAAAACAATATCGGTGCGTGCATCAGCCGTCCACTGACCGATTCCCTTTTCGTCTCCTCATCAGTCGCGTCGAGGAAGTGCCGTCGTGTCCTTGCAGCTACACAGAATGCCCGCAAATATTTTGGGGAAGTATTCCTAACAAACCATTGGAAGCGTGGTCCTAGTACAAGTGATACCAAGCAACTGATTATAAACACTGCTCTTAATGGCCTCCTCCTCCCTGAGTCTGCGTTCATTGCTTTGGCGTCAATTTTTTTTAGAGTTCAGTACTCAAGAGGACATTTTCAGACTAAAAAATGTAACAGAAGTTTCTAGTACGTACCAGGAATTATTGTTACATTCTTATTTGTATATACTTTCCGGATAATAAACAAATTAATTTTATTGCGTAATTTTAATAAACGATACTGACACTTATTTTTTATCACTCAGGTCACCATGGCACCAACAATACGTGAGCATGCTTGGTCCCTGGTTCAAATCTTGTTCATCATCATCATCATCATCATCATCATCAATGGCACGATAGCCCTTCATGGGCCCTGGCCTTCTTCAGAAGTTTTCGCCATTCCTCCATATCCAATGCCAAACTTCTCCAATTTCTAACACCCAAAGTCTTGATGTCATCCATCACACAATCTTCCCATCTCAATCTCGGTCTCCCAACCTTCCTTCTTTCCATCGGAATAAATTAAAAGACTCTCTTCGCAACTCTATCATCTTGCATTCTCACAACATGCCCGGCCCAATCCAATCTTCTTATTTTTGTAAATTTAACAATGCCCGGCTCATTATATAATCTGTACAGTTAGAAATTATATCTTCTTCTTCATGTTCCGTTTTCTCTAACTGGTCCAAAGATTTGCCTAAGAAACTTTCTTTTGAAATGTACATAATAGTGTCGCATCTGTCTTCGACAATGACCAAGTCTCAGATGCGTAAGATATTACAGACCTTATAAGAGTTTCATACATAATAATTTTTGTATTCCTAAATATAATTTGAGATTTCATATGTCATCTAAGACCATAAAAGCATCTATTGACAGATAATATTCGTTTTTTTTTATTTCAGAACTAACATTATTTTTGTTAATTTAAAAGAGTCTATTTCCAAGTAGGGGGGTCCATTTATATTAGCTCTCGTGACTGGCATATACTTTATTTTTTCTTGATTAATTTGTAAATGCATCTTTCTTCTGCCTTTTCCAGCTTAATAAAGGCCTCTTTCATTGCTGCCTGACTTCTCCCTATGATATCTAAGTTGTCAGCTTAAGCCAGCACCTGAATCCACTTATAGAAAATAGTTCCCTAGTATTAATACGTGAATCCCTCATGACTTTCTCCGGTGCTATATTAAAAAGGAGACAAGCTAGTGAATCTCCTTGTCGGACGCCACACCTCAAGTCTTGTTCAAGACTGGAAAATGAGTAGGCCTACGTGATATTGCCAGGTTATTGAAAATGTCACTAACAATAGTTTTAAGATGGAAGAATCAAGAGGATGGTTCTGTTTCTGATGCTAAACGATCAGGTCGACCAAGCAATCAAAAAGGAAAATAAGGGAGTGAGTGAAGGACAAGACTGGTGTAGGAATTCGGGCAGTGGGTCCGTCCATTCTTCATTATTTACGAAACATATCTGACAAAAAAGGAATAATATTCGACGTGAGATGAATGTAATACCATGCGAGCTGTTTTAGTCGCCTAGGTTCGCCTAGGTTCAAGACCAGGCCGAGGGCTATAGAAGTGTGGTTTGCTCCGAGAGGGAAGTGAAGCTGTGAGGACTGCGTCCTAGATTTACTGGACGTACTGATAGAAGTTTCCGTGCAAAATTGCTCAGTCATATTTCGCCCACATCAAATATCGACATTGAATAAGTTCTGTATTTTAAAGCGTCGTTAATATTCGAAAGTGGTTCTCTCTAAACGATTGAAAACCGTAAAATGTAACACTTCCCTTACGATGTGTCTTATTTCGTAACTTTGAGAAAAAATATTCACCAAGCATGACATGATTCTGAATTCTCGCTGAATGGTTAGAATAACACAGCTCCAAATTAATGTTACGCGCATACAAAACCTAACAAATTCGAGAAATTAATTCAATCTCGAAATCGAAGATGGGTCCAAGTTGGTTAGAGTAATAGTTTTTTTGTGAGTGATGAAATGTTTGCTGTTGTAAAAATGCATTTGACAACGCATCCCACACAAATACATTTTCAAAACATCTGTCCATACCCATCACAAGTGTCTTCTAATTATCTGTCATGTAAAGTAAATGTTCTAAATATTTATATTTTGGGACACTTTTTGAATCCGGATTTATTATACGAGTATATGACGTTCTGTGTTGTAAAACTCATATTGTGCAGATTTAAGCTTACATTATTGTACAATTTATTGAAAATTAATTGTAGTTAATTTGGCTTCAGTAGGCCTACCTTTCGTTCGCCACAAGATAAATTGCGTTTTGATTTTATTTAAATCTTGAAATTCGGAGAATTACATAAGTAGATCTTTTTAAACACGATTTATATTTGTCGAATCTTCATTTTGGTTAATTGCTCGAGTTAGTCCTCTATCTAATTCCCGGTCTCTCACACGTTGCCTCACTAAGAATTTCTGGCATCGCGAAGATGGTCATCCATTGCGGTCTCCTGGGTTGGTTTCCAGATTATAGGGCACACTGGGATATCCCTGCCCAAGTGCTTCAGTAGCAATATATACTCCAGCAGAGGAGGAGGAGGAAGAAGAAGAAGAATTCCCGGTCTCGATTATTGCTGTCACGTGAAGGAAGTGCATCATAAAGCGTTAAATGTAACATAAAACGAAACACAGACAGGTCTACTACAGTGACATCATTTTATTTTTACTAACATTTTTAATATCAACCTCGCTATATCTTTGGATTAAAGGTCTGGAACCGGAAACACCGCTTGCTCCCCCTTCCAAGACTGGAATTCGATGATACTGGCGTAAAATACAAATCACGTTACTAGGTATAGGAGGGAAGAAAAGTAGTTCATCCGTTTATGTAAACTAGGAAATATCGCAATTTTGAGTTTGATAATTTTCATTAGGTTTTTGTTTAATCAAAATACAGTACTGTATTAATACTTAGTGTTTTTACTCACGAATTGAGCTATCCATTCGGACGTATTAATTATGCAGTGTATATTATACTGTTACAGCAGATTAGCGTACAATATAGAGAATGAAGTTAAATTGAAAAATAATCATAATATGGATATTTAAACACATTTTTGAAAATGGTGGCCGTTCATTCCGATACAAGCTTCAGTTCTTTTGTGCATATTATCGCACTATAGACTATTTTACCTAATTCCAATTACCAGTTTCGTCCTTCGTACGAGTAACTCATGTTGAAATAATTCTATACCTACTCTATAAAAGAGTACCTTACGTACTGTAAATTTAATCTTCACTTCTGCCCTATCCGAAAAGATAAAATTACTCAGAAATGCTATCTACTGTCCGTTCAAGTGGTTTTGTCGCAGGGTCGTAGAAAGGGGGGGGGGGATCACGCGACAGTTAATTACTTAACGAGGCCCTTTTATTTAAGTTATTTTAAACACTTGTATAATATTACGTAGACGTCCAATTCCTAACAGAAATTAATGTTTTCAGAAAAAAGCTAAGACAGCCCAGCTACTAGACCTTACAGAGGGTCGAACAGAAGCAGGTGGGGGAAACCGGGATGCGACGTAGGCAAACGGACAACAGTATCTGTGCGAAAATATGATTCAATATTGAAAGCTCTTTCGTCACTGGAAAACGCGAACATATTTCTGGAACGTCCTGTACTCACTAACTTAGTACTGGATACACGGCTTCGGTTCTGTATGGAGAACGGTTTCGAAGTTTACTAGTAGAGGGGGTGGGAGTGAAGTACATTCAAAAACTCAGGTACAATAAAAATTGAAGTAAAAATAAAATGATGTCCCTGTATTTGTTATACTCTAGCTTCCGATCATGTTTAGAATGTAGTTCTCTTCAAGCGACGAACTGCAGTGTGCTGATGTGTTCGCAGACCACGAGGACTTGCTGGCGCCCGCGGCCATGACGCTCAACAGCTCGTCGCACCCCGGGGAGCAGTATGTCGGAGGGCGGGCGAGACGCTCTCTGCTTGACCACACGCCCAGGCGCTTCCCGCGCTCTTACTCGCAGGAGTACTTCATCGAGATCATGGTAGTGGCCGACAAGAAGATGGCCGAGTACCATGGAGACGGACTCTACCATTACATACTCACTCTGATGTCCATTGTGAGTATTATCAGTTTATCATCTATTTTAATCGGAGGAAGGATGGAAGTCCTTCGGATCTACGATCATATGGAATATAGTGCTTAATATTTCCCTGAACAAAAGGATGAAATGAGGTAACTTTCAGCCCCGGAGATGGTTGATGGTTCAGTCAGGTACTAACGGTCACTAAATCTGTTTAATAGACCAACACAAGGGGAAACTTATCTCGCCTTAGGCATCCCTGGCCACTAGCTTTGTAGAAATTAGCATGCTTTATATTAGATCCGAGGTTCGCGGCTTAAATCTCGTGCGAGGGTGATAAATATCCTTAGCACGGCTTCGTCTAGAAGCAGGCCTTGGCTAGATTTGCTACATATAGGCCTATAGATTGGGAGCACCTCGTACAAAAATTACAGGCCATTTTTTGGCCACATAAACATTTGGTTGTAACACATTGGGCCAGCTGAGTGACCTAAGTGCGCGTTTTTATTCATCCTCAACTTGCAAGACATACTAGCCGTCTTCATTTTGTCATTCAGATTAGTAGGCCTATATGAATTCCAGTACAGGTCATTAAGAAGTAATCAACTGGGGTTTCTAAACCTTAGCATTCTGTGATGAATTTTTGCACCTAATTTTTTACGAAATATTTCAACATTGTAGAGTACATTTGTGACTTCGTTTACAGAAAATTAAAATCTTAACACAAAAATATAGTGTGCTATTTCGAAATATTTTCCCAACAGCTATAATTAGGTTGACTATTCAACTTGTTTTGTGTGCCTAGAATATTATTATATAATATAACTTTATATCGAAGCATAATTCCAGTGGTTATAATTTTTATGCAAATAAAATTGAATTATTTTAATCATTCCCATAAAGGATAGGGATACTTTAATTTCGAAAAATCATTGGCATGTCCAGATACGAAATTAAAATTTGGAGCGAATCTTGATGGGAGTCCACCTGTATGTAGGCAACTGTTTCTCACAACTGTCCACAAGTAGCATATGTACAGGGGTTCTTGTTTACTGCACATGCGCAGTGTGTTGTAAGCGAAACTTATACAATATGGGAGTTCTAAATTTTATTTCCGTATCTGTACATACTTAAGCCCTATAATTGTCCTCTGTCGATGTACGAAATTATCCTAACGAATTCGACTTGTAAATGTGTTAAAAGTGAGTTCTTTAAATAATAATAATAATAATAATAATAATAATAATAATAATAATAATAACAATAATAAATTTATTCAATTCTTTCGCACAATATTTTAAAATTACGTAGTTCATTTCCATAAAAGAATAACACAGATTTAAGGTTCATGTTTATGTACATTTTTAATTGTGCATGTAGCCGAATTGTTTCGGATACTTGGACTGTGTCTTGAAAATGTGTAGCTCAGACTTGGATTGTGTTGTAGGTGGCGCAGATCTACAAGGACGCCTCCGTCGGCAACCCCGTGTCCGTGGCGGTGGTCAAGGTGCTCATTCTCAAGGTGAGTGGCTCCAGGCTTCACATACAGTACTTTTACTCGAACTTTCGGGAGAAAACAGTGATCGAGTGAGAACAGAAGTGATTCCTTAGGACTTTTTGAATTGCTCTTATCTGGATCATCGTTATAATATAATCGTTTTCTCTATTAGCAATGGCATATAGCGAGGAAACCTTCCAGAGGAGCAGTTTGCATATGGGTAAGATACTGTATTACCCTCAGAAGTACAAAGTACAAAGCCTAGTTTCCAGTACAAACTGTAAGATACAAAGATTAGGTTCCAAGTACAGAGTAAAATGATGTTTCGTTCTAGGACACGGATAAAATCTTTCAACTTGAATTTTACGAAAACAAGTCAGATGCGTCGTGTCATAACTTGCATTACAGTAAAAGCAGATTGGTGACGTATGTCACTAGTAATGCAGTATGATGGAAGACAGAATGTAAACTGTATTGGTACCGAAAATTTTACAAATATGTTTATAATCCCTACGTTTATAGTAAAAACGAGAAGCACTTGTCACGTTCTCAGAGGAGATAATCGAAGTTTAAAATTCCTTAAACATACATTGTTGCTTAATTCTGTTCATTAACCATTTGTTTTCAATTATTGTACAAAAAAGAGCGTTTATTAACGATATCTGCTAATAATAATTAAGTCATCTATTGTAGATCCGTTTAAACATTATCCCATCAGATGTATTTTGTTGCTCATTTTCCGTAAATTATGTTTTCAAAATCGGGTTTCTTCATAACTTCCGCATTTTCCTTTATGAATTCATGAAATTTTGGATACAAGTGTATTTTATACTGTACAGCAAACCAGGCCTTTATTACTGCTTTATCATTTCAAGTCCTTTTTTTTCAATAATAATCCTTTTTGTTGACCTAATAAGAATTAAATTTTACAACTCATAGCAAAAAAAAATCGCAAACAACATATCTTATTTATATATTCAAATTATAATGGCATAATTTATTCATACTCAGGAATAAAATAGAGAAGTCAACATTTTAAATATTCAAAATTGTACAAAATATCAGCGAAACCCAATTTTCATGCAGAAATTGCACCCCCCAATTTAAAAATCTAGGTACTCTTAACAATAAACTTTTTTGGGTTAAAAAATTGTTTATTAATCTAGAAGTATTTTCTATCACAATACCAAATTCCAGCGCAATATTATTTCAGGATTGGCTACGTAGAATATAAACATTTTGAATTTCACTTATTTGATAATACCCAAAAATGTAGTCTTATACAAAAAATGACCGGCCGCCATATGCTAAATCCCCTTCGGAAGACCAGTTGATTCCGTGAGAGCTTAGGTTCACACGTGAAGGAATTTCTTACAGAAGACTCCGCTTCATTTTTCCTTTGTTTTGTTTGTTTGTTGCTTTTTCTGTCTATTTATGGATCAAATGTTATAAATAATCCATAAAAAAGATATATTCAAGGGCTAAATTTTGTTCAAAATAAACATCCTTTCACTATTAGTGTGGACCAGGCGCTGCCGAAGCAGAATTACACAAATTCACGCTTGTAGGAGATCGGTCATTTTTTATGTCTAAAGCTGTACATACCCCCTTAAACTCATTAATTATTTACTTAAGTGATTATACTTTTGTGTATCATTTCCGGATAAATTGAGTCGTTGGTTCAGAATATGGGCGAAATCTGTCCAATAGTTTGGAACATATTGCCGTCTGGAAGTAGATGGCATACTTATACTGCTTTTTCGATATCAGAACTGCTGAAAACTTAAATTTTCGCAAAAATCTCAGAAGTTAATTATGCTCTATCAAGATACTTTATACTTGGTATAACGGAACAATAGAGAGCAAAGACGCCGGTCCCTCCAATTGCCTGTCCCTTCATCACTTTGTGTTGGCCGTGTTGCAGGAGATGGAATTCGTGATGCGGGACAACAGGCGTCGGGACGCGGGCCACGACGGCATCTCGGCGGCCGACATGCTGCGCAAGTTCTGCGAGTGGCAGAGCTCCGTCAACACCCTGGACGACAGCAGCCCGCACCACCACGACACCGCTCTGCTCCTCACCAGGTAGGCTCCAACGGCGCGCATCACAAATTCTGAACTGCCTGCTGATGTGCGTTCCAACAAGACTATACTAAAAGCCAGGTTATGAACCGACTAAACCGGAAGCAACTTTCTGTTGGTCTCTTTCTGGGCTCAGTTGCCACATAGTGGCGCGAGGTTCAAAGCGTGTTCAGCGTTTGTCACCGATATATTTAAAATAACTACTGTATATAGTTCTCGATTACACTATCCATAATATTAGTAATTAAAATTCTGTTTTTAAGAAAGCACGAGCTAATGACGCTGGTACGAATTGCGACTCGTAATGCACGTGGTGTTGCAAATGAACTGGGAAGTTTGGCTACACTGTCTCCGTTGCCAGATTTTCGTTAGCAGACGACATTTTCACGTGAGGTCCAATGAAAAGCTCCGCTCTCCTTTTCCCCTCCAACCCCCCACACTCAACGTGTCGTCACTGCACAGGCTACCCCTCTAACCCGCACTTTCCTCTCGCTCTGCCAACTACTTCCTGTTAAGTCGGTTCATAACCTGGCTTTTAGTATAGAACTGATTCCGAACCGATACTGAACTCGCAGTTACCTTCCAACGGGCTTTAGTACTCGTTCGAAACAAATGAAATTGTTTCTCGATTAAGAGCAGTAACTGGGAATTCTGAACTGTTGGCGCATGCGCAGATGTTTTAATCTGAAGGTATGGTTAAAATGTTTCGAGACTAGGCAGGTTAAAAGAAAAATTATCCATCATGAGTTATTTGGAAGGTGACAGTGATATATTTTATGACGAATTAAGTTCGGAAGATGAATATAGTTATTGTAATATGAGATAAAAACTCCGAAGGCCGTGAAACAGTTCAAGAAATGTTCTAACAACGTAAAATCACGAACTAGTTCTGAGATCGTACACAACTGGCGCATGCGTCGAAAGATGTTCGGTATTAGTTCGGAAAGCTTTCTGAATTGCTTGCTGGAACAAACCTATAGTATGCTCTACCTGTTGAATTGTCACATAACCAATGACCTTGGATGTTCACATTGGCGTTCAAATATATCTGGTCTGGAATGTCCTGATCGTGTAAACCAGCGGTCATCAGCACAGAGCACCCTGGGGCTAGCGTCTCTTACCCGCGGAGAACACACTGAACTATGGTGCATTCGTAGCTGCTAGCGGGTATGCTCTCTACCTCTTCCTACTGTACGACGGGGCACACGGGACGGCTCCGCTTACCCTTTACACATTTCATGAGTGCTGACGACCACTGGTGTAAACGAACTTTGTAACCACTGTTTAAGTAAGAACCTAAGATTATAAAAAGTTGGCAAACTTTGGAATACGTTACTTCTACCAGTTCTCAATAGCTGACATTTTATCATACACTCATCTGTCATCTGAAATCAATATTTATCTCTAAAGCATATTTTGTTAAAGAATTAGAATGCATCCGTAAAGAGACACATTTCTGCATCTCTAAACATGTTGTTCTTAACTAATGCTGAGTTCTTAGTAAAAAAAAGTCATTTACTCTCCTGTTCTCCAACATAGAAAAGTAATGTAACAAAAATATAACTGCTTTATTATGGGCACCCTTATATTACGGTGGTTATATCACCTACACACAATTCCCGAACTGTTTGAGGACCACACCTGCAGTTGGTTAGCGGGTCTATATGGCTAACGGGGAGGATTGTTTGACAACTACGCAGACCATATTATGCTCTCTTTAGTGGACGCTTATGCATGTCGCATGCTGAAATGGCATTTACTCTATTTTTGATGGAACAGTTATATTGCTGTAACTCGGTCTCCAGAGCCTCGTTTGTTAAAAACATGTTGCACCATGGGGAGATGAGGATGGCATTTCACTGCCCCTTGCGACCAGCGCACAGTGTGTAAAAACGCTAATCTAACTGGACAAAATTAATAGCTTCTTTCCTGTCTAACACATTTTTTTAAACTTTGTACAGAAGTTACAGGTAACATATACCTTTCGTGTGCATACTTTGTTTATGTTTGTGTAAGAGGAACTATACCTTTATAGAGAGTAGTTTAAGACAAAATAAAATTAATAAGCTCTGTCTTGTCTAACAGACTTTTACGAAACTTTGTACAAGAGTTACAGGTAGGATATATTTTTTTTTGTGTGCAAACTCTGATTATGTTTGTGTAAGAGGAACTACCCCATTATAGAGGGTGGTTGTAAAGAAAATTAATAACATCTCTCCTACATAACAAATTCCAAAATAACTCTTTGTACAGGAGTTACAAGTAACATATATTTCTTGTGTACAAACTCCAAATCGTAAGCGCAAAGTTCAAATGACACCATCCCCATAACCCGCCCTTATTTTGAAGCATTTCGCCAGGCGTTGGTAGCTGCCATCTTGAAACATAAAAACGGAATTCCAAAAAATAATTAAAAATCTAAGTTCCGCACGTTTCCGTACTTTAGAATTTTTCATAGACGTAGAATTAGATTGTACCTGCCGTATAATAAATTAAATTATTGTCTATTTAACGACGCTCGCAACTGCAGACGTTATATCAGCGTCGCCCGTGTTGGTCGGAATTTTGTCCCTTAGGAATTATTTTACATGCCAGTAAATTTAGTGACATGAGCCTGTCGTATTTAAAGACACTTATTAAATGCCATCGACTTGGGCCGGGATCGAACCCGCAACCTCGAGTACAGAAGGCCAGCGCTATACCGACTAAGCTACCGAGGCCGACTTTATATTATAAATACTGTATGTATAGTCTATGTACAGAATGTATCAAAACATGAGTCAGCTTTGAGGAATTGATAGAGGACCTGAAAACAAGCAAAAGATTTAATATAAACATATGACCAATTTCGATTAGTTTTGAATTAGTCACTGTTTGTGGTGTACGTAATATATGTGAGGATAAAGTTTAATTTGCAACTTACAATACTTTTTTCTTATTCAGAAACTTCTCACATCTACAGAAAGTGCTCAAAATGGGCACCGTGAGCTCTAATACAGGCTTCTGAGCGCCTCATCACCGCCTGCCTTACTCTCTCTCATATTCCACGCGTCTGCCGTATCTGCTGATACCCTTCTTAAAGTCGCTGGGGAGGAATATCCACGTTATGAATAGGTCTGGAATACACAGTGGCCTTTAAATGACCCCATAAGTAAAAATCCAATGGATTGAGATCAGGAGAACGAGCAGACCAGGATGTCGGTCCCTCATGACCTATCCATTTATTAGGGAATCGCTGATTTAAAATTGCTCTAGCAGAAAGAACAAAATGAGGCGGTGTCCAATCATGCATGAACCTCATGCGCTGAATTAAATTATATGAAACTTCTTTCAACAAAATATTTAAGTCATTTGTTAAAAATTGGCAGTATACTGCTGCTGTCAATGTTGCAGGTAAAATGAAAGGAGCGATTAATGTGTCGCAAATTATTCCAACCCAAACATTAATGCTGAACTGTTGTTTGTGTCTTTTTTCCAAAACTGCTTTGGGATTTCTGTCAGCCCATGCACGAATATTGTGAAAGTTTTACATTCCATTTCTGGTAAACTTCGCTTCATCGGGGAAGATTATGGCAGAGAGAAAGTGTTGATCCTGAACACAAGTTTGTTGTAACCGGGTAGAAAATGCTGCTCTGGGTGGAAAGTCAGCTTCACTGAGACCTTGGACACTTCGAAGGTGATATGGATGGAAGAGTTGTTCTCGTAGAATTCTCCACACTGCCATGTGACTCACATTGTCGATTGCTGCCGTCTCGGTGCTGCTCCCGCTGATATCTTTAATATGATTGAGGACTCGTTCCTCTAAATTTGGTGTTCTGGTGCTCCTTGGTCTTCCACCATCTGAAACACGTTTTTTAAAAGAGCCTGTTTCCACCAAACGGTCATGTATTCTTCGGATCGTCTTGTTGTTGGGTAAATGTCTATTAGGAAATAATTCAGCATACAAATATAAAAACGCCTTGCTTCATTTGCATTGCAATTAGTTCATCCATACGTAAGGTGTATTTCTGTCATTTCCTAATTGGAGTACGCTATTTATAACCGCTAGTTGTAATGTATTTAATTATTACTCTCAAAATAACCAATTTTCACAATTATCAATAAAAGTTCCAGCATATGTCTTGTGTTTATTTGGTTATGACAACTGTCATCAGGTGGATTTGAATGCAAAACAAATCAACAACGATTTGAATACAGAAGAAAATTACATGTGGCTTGTTTATCATCACAGATATTATGTAAGATTACTCCACAAACAATGACCGAAACTAAAGAACTAAGTGAAATTGACCATATGTTTATATGAACTTTTTTGCTTGTTTTCAGGTCCCCTATCAATTCCCTATACCTTTCCCACATGTTCTGATACACCTTGTATAAAATTCAGAAAGGGGAAATTTGAATTTTTTTGTAGCCCTAGTTCAAAATGAAAAACATATATTTCTAAACAATAATTAAGCCTCGAGTGTGGATAATAAATTAGAAATATATTATTAAAACATTTAACCATTACTCGTGTCACACTGTTTCATCTAAAACACAATAAAGCGGACTGGCAGCGCGATACGTCATGTCATAAAGGATAACAAGTTTAGACTTTCATTGGGTCCACAGGTTGATGCCAAAAGTCAAACGAAAGGTGGTGATACTTTATCGTTTTATTAACAGCATAAGCTTTTGTCTGAGATAATTGTTCTAGTCCGAAAATATATTTTTTTCAGCTAGAATTTGAAATTTTGACACTGTGGCGCCTGATATCCCATAAAACAGTTTTTATGCAAGATTTAATTTTGAGTTCAATTTCATGTGGACAGCTTTCGAAACCTAACACAGTTATTGCACGATTAAACACTTCAGCATTGTGAGTCTCTTTCTTACTCAACAAAACTCCGAAAATTTGCCGGAGCACGGAGTATCGCTCGACTGAAAATTAGTCTGGTATCTTTGAACGCCTGTGTGCCTGACTCTTGCTAATCGATAGTGACTGAAAATTTGTTCGTGTAAGTGTGGTTTCATTATTTATTAATTGTACGAATAGATGGCGCAGATAAGTCAGTGTTGCCAACAGTATGTCAAATAATTATGCCAAACGAAATTGAAAAATGCTGTTGCTAACTCTTCAACAACTTTTGGCTGTTTTTTTATACTTCAGTACTGCCAGGCATATGACGTCGACAGGACGCCCTGTCTCTCACATGCCCACAATACGCCCTCTGGTGATTTCGCTAGTAGTCTACAACTAGAGTCCATAACGACAGATGGAATAATTAAAATGCATACGGCGTATTGCATCTCTTGAAACACCTCCAACCCTTTCTTAGCCATCTCAACATTTTATGTCAGTAGTTATCCTATGAGAAATATGTACACATGAATAAAATGTAGCGTACATTATAAATAAATACGTAGATAAATAAGTAAATAATGTATTATGTTGTTCCAGTCTTATTTTACATATTTAACTAGTTTAGAAACGCAGAAATATATTATTTTAGGAATGCGTCCTAATTATTTAATTTGCTCTAGAGATAATTATCGATTTCAGCGATAGTTTCCTATGATGTAAAGCTATGACAGATGATAGTGTCACCTATCGAGAACTGACACAACTATTTCAAAGTTTGTCCATTTCTACATAATGTTGGTTTTGATATATCCCGTGCTTAGAAAGTTCGCTTATGCGATCAGAAAATTTCAGATCATGTATCTTTGAACTCCCATGTATCTACGGTACGGTATTTTTTATAGTTTGGTGAGAGGGATTAAGTTACAACATATAGCGTTTCTTCGTAAATTCTTAATTGTGCAAATTTGACCATTTCCTTTAAGTCACATTAATGCTACGTGGTTTTCGCATTTGTTACGAGAGGAGTTGCTATTACTCTCTCGTTTTCTCTAGTGAAATTAATCGGTGTGTTGCGACGTAAATGGGCTACTACAGCTGAATTGTGACACATGTCGTAAATTTAACAAAAAACAAACGAGTCATGAAATACGTGAAAGTTCTTTCTGGTTGAGACTTAACAACATAACTAAAGAAAATGATTTTTGTAAATGTGAATTTATCGAACTAGTTTCTTGGCTTCTCTCGCATTGTCGAGCCTCTTTCTAAAGAAATAGATATATTATTTAACTTGAAGTACTGTCAATGTGTAAATAAATATAATTATACAATCAAATATTTCAATTTTAAGTAATGTTTGTGCCTTATTCGTTTGTCTATTGTAGGAGTTGTTATATAAATTCATTACAATTTATTTACTGCTGATGATTATTATTGTAGATTACAGTACATTGTATCTCAGGCAATTATCAATGTTATTTTCCCTACAACTATTGGTACAATCTCTTTGTATACTCTGCTTGAATGTTGAGTAGTATAGTTATTCCGTCTTTCAAAGCAAAGCACGCGGGATATCGAATACCTACATCAGTGATGTCAAAGCAAGCGCATTTTTCTAACCTTGATGTCGTGCGCGGGCAGCAAGCGCTAAGTATGGAAAGAGGAAGGGTTGTGTATATGAATAAGCAACCTGTTGGATTAAGAAAACAGTGGTGCACAAACTTCAAACGGAACGTGAAATTTTATATCGATATTTTTATATGGCTTCTTTCTGTTTAATATTATCTATATTGTCTGTAAAACAAAAGTACTAACACTGATTTCTTAATATTGCACTTGTGTTTTAAATCTTAACAACATAATAGAGAGTTAAGAAGGAATATTCACTTAAATTCCATAGTAGTATAATATTATACTGTATTAAGTGGATGAAACACATCATTCATAACGAAAGTGATATTCCAAAGAAAGAGATTGAGTATGACATGATAAGTTGGAATTTATATTGATGGTATCTTTAGCCTTACAAAAGTAATCAATAAACTAATCAAAACAATATTACAGTACAAAGCAAAGTTACCTAGGTACTGTGTCCAGACCTGTGGAGTAACGGTCAGCGTTTCTGGCTACGAAACCAGGTGGCCCGGGTTCGATTCCCGGTCGGGACAAGTTACCTGGTTGAGGTTTTTTCCGGGGTTTTCCCTCAACCCAATGTGAGCAAATGCTGGGTAACTTTCGGTGTTGGACCCCGGACTCATTTCACCGGCATTATCACCTTCATCTCATTCAGACGCTAAATAACCTAAGATGTTGTTAAAGCGTCGTGAAATAACCTACTAAAATAAAAAAAAATACGTAGGTACTGTATCTGTTTTAAGTGTAACTAATATTACATAACAAAACTCTTATCGCATTGTGCTTTTAAGGTGATATTTGTGAGCAACTTTCCATCATCAGAATATTAAATTATTTTCTCGAAATCTGCTGAAGCTATAGAGGTGACATTTTTACAACACATGGGCACGTATCTTTTGCTTATGAAGTAACAGTAGTTGCTTTTTATATTTATTTTGATGTACCGAGGTACATATGATATTTCCATGCAGATATTCTGCTTTCTCACTCATTTGAGTGCACCTCTACACATGTATGGACTTCGGTCCTGCGTGCATAGACATCTATGACGTAGTGCAGAGGGCGGCCACCAGAGGGAACCCAAGAGATGGAGCTTAATCTGAGACGATTCTCAACGGTGTCGGGATTGTATCCGGTGTGGCTTAGTGGTTAAAGCATCAGCACGGAGAGCTGAAAACCCGGGTTCAAATCCCGGCGCCGGAAGAGAATTTTTCTCCGTTCCATCTCTCTCTCATCATCAGAGAAAGCAGAATATCTGCATGGAAATATCATATGTACCTCGGTACATCAAAATAAATATGATATGCGTAATAAATCACTTTGTGATTTAAAGACGGCGCCCATACCGTCGGACCCCGGCCAACCAGTCACTCATTTGAGTGCACCTCTACACATGTATGGACTTCGGTCCTGCGTGCATAGACATCTATGACGTAGTGCAGAGGGCGGCCACCAGAGGGAACCCAAGAGATGGAGCTTAATCTGAGACGATTCTCAACGGTGTCGGCATTGTATCCGGTGTGGCTTAGTGGTTAAAGCATCAGCACGGAGAGCTGAAAACCCGGGTTCAAATCCCGGCGCCGGAAGAGAATTTTTCTCCGTTCCATCTCTCTCTCATCATCAGTAGTTGCTTTGTTAATTCATTTCCTTACAAACAATTTTCATGCGAATATTTTCAAAATTTTCAATACACTATCTTCAGTAATACGTATATACGGTATATTAGATTTACGAAAACATTCTGTAAGGCTACTAAATAAATAGGCCTATACCTGAAAATTTCACTTTTCTATACGAAAAATTGAGAAAATATTTCTTTTGAATAAAAAAACCAAACTTGTGAAAAATTAGCATCAAAATTAAAACTTAAATTCTTATAATGCACTTATACTTCTCAGGCAAATCTAAAAATTAACATGGATACAGTTTTAACAAGTTCTCTTCCCTTTATCTATTGAATCAGTGCTGGCCATCCCTGAATATAGCTCAACCAAGCGACATATACCACCTCTTTCGTCTGTCTCTTTCCTTTCCGCTGTAAAGCACTCAGGCTCTCTTGGGCTCTAAAGCGCGCGCTTGCTCCTGTGGGCATCAATTGACATGCCTGACCTACATTATCATACAGATCATACATTAAAATACTTGAAATTAAACTCTTTGTAAGAGTAACTTAGGGCTTACCTATGACAGCCAGTCTGTTGGAATCTACTCTACAGACCCTCTTATGGCGTTTTTGGTATCAGACGAGTAACACTGGGCCAGTGTCCCGCTGAGCTAGAAACACTTCTTTCGGTACGGAGCTAATAGGTTTCCAAGTAAATATGAAATAACATACATTCCTTCTGCTGGCCTCTTTCAGTTCTTCGAATAAACAAGCGTGATTTCCGTGACACGATTATTTGATCGTAATTAAATTCGCGTGTTAGACATGCAATCTACGGAACAAAAAGTTCCTTTGAATTTCGAAACCAATATTTCAAGTGTCATAACTGCCGACGCGCTCCGCTGCGAGCCGAGACAAGTCGTCGCACTTGGGTTTGATTGTAACCTGAAGGCAGAGCAGCGAGGAAGCAAACTCGCACAAATAGGTTTATCATATCCGTAGGGCAATTAAACACTCCTTTTGAGTAGTATGATATTTTAGCAGTCTGGGGGTTTTTTCATTCTGAAGCGGCGAGAATACGACGCTGAGATACGAGTACGACAGCATCCTAACGAGAATGGGACGCTTATCTTTTCTGTCGCGAGATATAGTGAGGATCACGTAAGAGCAGTTTCTAAAAGATTAATTTGTCCGTCTCTTCAGTGTTGCCAACTAATACCAGATATCACCAAAGAGGGTAAAGTCACAATGCTATGTACTGAAATAATGATAATAATAATAATAATAATAATAATAATAATAATAATAATAATAATAATAATAATATAGTAACAATAACAATGTCTTGTTTATTTATTTATTTACCACATCTCATCTTTATGTTGGGAGGTGTTTTATAAATGGTTCAGTAATTTGTGAAAAAGTATATTTTCCTCCTAGACCTCTCACACATTATGTTGGTAATTAGTAGATTAGTATGATCTAATATAAAAATGTATTTTGTCTGAGTCATGAAATTCTTTGCTTTGACTAAACAGTTTACGATTCACGAGACCGAACTTAAAAATGTATTTTGTTTGATAAGTACGAATTCCGGAAAAAGAATGGCATTTCCAAATCTATATCCTTCTTAAAATACAGTAGAACTTGGTTATAACGACATCCAAGGGACCTTGAAAAGTATGTTGTTATAAACGAGTGTCGTAGTAACCGAGATCCATATTATCAGTCTAGTGAGGTGGAAAATGAAAAATAATAAACATAATTAGGCTTATTTAGATTTATGTATTCACTTTTAAGCATACCATGAACACAATAAAATACACGTACAATTATAAATACAGTATTCTGTATTAAAACAGTTTGTTCATTACTCACCAAACTTATTTACTGAGGAGTGAAGTAATCAGTCATTTTACTCTGTTGTCTCCTACTTGCCCAATATACACTTTCTAAATTAAATTCTATGTTCATTATTTCAGTTGCAATTTCACTGCTCCTTCTCCTAGCTTCATACTCCCTCCTCTAGCTTCATACAAATGTTCACAATTCTAATGGCTTCTAAAGTGTCACTCACTTCTTTTAGTGGCCATACTGCGTTAAAATGCGTGAACACTTCCTGTCGAAACTGACCGCATGCAGGTACCATTAATAGGCACCGCATCAATTCGGGCAGGTTACAATGGGATGGGGAATCTGCCTGCAATCCAGAGGTCTAAGATAGAAGGGAACAGTAAAGGATTTGCCAGATTTCAGCAAAATACTTTGGTCCTTAGAAAATTATGTTCCAAACTGAGGTTGAAAATGACGTTATATGCGAGGTAGACGCATACACGTTTGTCGTATTAAGCAAGGTAGAAAAGCATATGTCTTATGGGGAATTAGTTGGGACCACAGAATATTTGACGTTATAGACGAGGTGTCGCACAAAACGAGATACTATAACCAAGTTCTACTGTACATACTCCGAAATCTCTAATAGAATCTGAACACTAAGAAATAGGCCTACAGGATGAGCTCGCCAACACTACCGACTGACCTACCCAGGAACTCTCCAGACCCCGGCTCAATTATTCCCTTTTTATCCAAATACATCATGTGGGTTAACAAGACGTCAGAAACCCAACACTGAGTGCACACTTTCTGTGTGACTTAAATTGTGGTTTTCTGTTAACGAACAGTAACATGTATTCTGTATACATTTCTGGCTTTCATGTATAGCTCCCTGTAAAGCTGACTTGAATAATTTCAAGGGATGCCCACCTCTCTCAAATCCATTTTAATATTATCCTCCCATCTACGTCTCGGCCTCCCCAAAGGTCTTTTTTCCTCAGGTCTCCTATCATTCTATATTATACATTTCTGGATTTACCCATACATGCTACGTGGCCTGCAGGTTAACTGGTTGGTACATGAGCGAAATAGTGATAGGTAAACATGGGATGTTAAGGCACAAGGAATTGGTACCAGCTGCCAAAAAAAGCGATTGTCAAAACATAACACAGTTTCTTCTCATGTGTTTCACGTTTTTATTTTTGACGTTGCAAATAACAGTAATATTTATAACGTATTTTCTCAAATTATCATTCAAAGATATATGCGAGGTACGCAGACCTCGCACCTCGCAGTTATAGAAACCACTCACTATCTCTCATGTAGTCCGGATTTGTGCGAGGCGGGTCCCGCACCTCGCACCTCGCAGCTATAGAAACCACTCACTATCTCTCGTGTATTCCGGATTTGTGCGAGGCGGGTCCCGCACCTCGCATCTCGCATGCGTCGGTTCAGGAAAACCAAGGCTTTATGATGAAATTGTAACACCTCCCACATCAATGTGTAAAAATTCCACTTCTTGCCTCAATTTTTACTTCATCGGAAGAAGGTGGAGCCAAACTTCGGGAAGTGTCCCAAGCTATATTTCTTGTCAATAACCAATATCGTTTTCTCTCTCATTTTAATTGCTTATTAACTACCAGTAGTTGATCCTATTCTTCTTTGAAGTCAAGGCAGTTTTGTGTCAAAAAGTAAAAATAGGAAGCTATGAAACACCAGTTACGAAGTGTTCGGCAAGGAAAGAGACTAACAGAGTTTAATCTGCCGCAGAGGAGCGCAGGTGTGCAGGACAGCATGTCGAGATAGGATCGGGCCCGAGTAAAGCAATGACTGATTATAAGCTTTCCCATCCGTTACTAATATTTAATACTTATGCTGTCATATTTATTATCCGGGTTCGATTGCCCAATGCGTGGAGGCATGCGGCCCACGCCGAAATCGGGATTGCAGTTCCAGTGACAGTCACAATTACGATGTGTACAGTACAAATATGACGAAATATAGTGTCGGATTTACATCAATGAAAACTTAGAAACCTAGTTTGCCAAAGAGATCCGTAAGTTTGAGAAGTTGATTTCGTCAGAGAAGAGATTACATATCTTGCAGCGGAACATGTTAATTGCCACCGGAGTAGCCCATGCTGTAAGGCGTTTGTCTGCTGTTCTGGAGTTGAGCTCGTCCGTGGGTTCGATTCCTGCTTGAACTGATTACCTGATTGGGTTCCTTCCGAGAGTTTCCCCAACTCTAACACGAATGTCGGGTAGTTCTTGGCGAATCCTCGACCACCTGGTATCAACAATTCCATCGACACTGTATAACCTAGTTGATACAGCGTCGTTGATTAACATCTCCAAAAGTAGTTGTTAATTGTATTAATTTTTATGATTTGATTGTAAAAGTTTTTCCCTGGGATTTCACGTTATATTTAGAAGAAACCCTTACCATTGTACAATTGCATAGTCGATATCCAGCGCATACAGTGTTATACGTTGTATCCGAGCTTTGCGAGTTCAAACCCGGACGGGGGCACGGACTTCCTCCGGGAGAAACGTAAAGCTCCGGGTTCCATGTCGTAAATTTACTGTACGTGAAATAACCTTGTACCTGACAAAAGATTCGAGGAAAAATTAGTCCTCTATTTCTCCCCTATCTAAAATTTAAATATTGAATAACCTCTGACGTTGAAAACGTCGTTAACTAAATTAATAAACTGAAATCATTTAAGATATGAAGAGTTCGCGGGAAAAACGATGAATGTCACATTTCTGTTAAGGATTAGATAATGATCTAATTGAATTTATAACTGCAAGATGTACTGCTGTTTCTATAGAAAATAAAGGAAAGGATTACTGTATTCGTGGTCATAATTCTCCTTTTTACCATTTTTGATAATAACAACATTAAATTTCACAGTGATCCATTGAATTAGATAATGACATCAACCTTAAGAAAACTGAGACATTCATCGTTTTTCCCGCGAACTCTTCATATGCAATAATGAGAATAATGGCGATGTATTGCTTTCGAAATACACACTCTATGTACCAGTAAATATTGACTATTTACCTCGTATCAGCTCACAAAATAATTACAGTAATTCAATAAAGTTGAATAAAGTTGAGTTCGGTTGAGAAGCTTTTGTCATCTAGTCTGCTGTCAAAAAATCTGAAAGTTAGAATTTATAAAACAGTTATATTACCGGTTGTTCTATATGGTTGTGAAGCTTGGACTCTCACTTTGAGAGAGGAACAGAGATTAAGGGTGTTTGAGAATAAGGTTCTTAGGAAAATATTTGGGGCTAAGAGGGATGAAGTTACAGGAGAATGGAGAAAGTTACACAACGCAGAGCTGCACGCATTGTATTCTTCACCTGACATAATTATGAACATTAAATCCAAACGCTTGAGATGGGCAGGGCATGTAGCACGTATGGGTGAATCCAGAAATGCATATAGAGTGTTAGTTGGGAGGCCGGCGGGAAAAAGACCTTTGGGGAGGCCGAGACGTAGATGGGAAGATAATATTCAAATGGATTTGAGGGAGGTGGGATATGATGGTAGAGACTGGACTAATCTTGCTCAGGATAGGGTTCAATGGCGGGCTTATGTGAGGGCGGCAATGAACCTCCGGGTTGCTTAAAAGCTAATAAGTAAGTAAGTAATTCATAAAGTACCTATTCACTTACCACTAGAAGACTTCTTTCGCATCATCGTAAATTTTGGCAGTGGTTGGTGACTCATTTATGTAGAACCACAATCAAGTCGGGAAAACGTGTTCTTGAAACAGACACTACAGAAGTTTGTTGTGTGATTATAACGTGCTGCGAGACGTATCTTGTTATATATAGGCCTACATGCAGAGACTTTCATCTGGATTACAGCTCTTAGTAACGAATAGACCTACACTTTCCTTTCCTACACCGATGATGGATCCGACACGTAGCTTGGCGACTTTCAGAGCCAGACGTCGATGATCAAATTTGTGCTATGGGCTAGCTAATGGCATGACTTTGTGAAGATATGTAAAAGTTCATACATCATTGTTTCATATTCAAAACAGTATTTCGTTGTAGCGTAAGGTAACGGAGGATAGGCCTAAAGCCTTGGTTTTTCTGAACCGACGCATGCGACGTGCGAGGTGCGAGGCCCGCGTCGCACAAATCCGGACTACACGAGAGATAGTGAGTGGTTTCTATGGCTGAGAGGTACGGAGACCTCACAACTCGCAGTTATAGAAACCACTCACTATCACTCGTGTAGTCCGGATTTGTGCGAGGCGGGCCTCGCACCTCGCACGTCGCACGTCGCATGTGTCGGTTCAGAAAAACCAAGGCTTAAGAGTGCGCAATCGGGTAAGAGTGCTCTCGTAAATTTTTCATAGTTGATATGCCTACTGCGAAATTTGTTTGCATTACTCCATTGCGTATGGATTACTGCATCGCTCGGCAAAGAACGATTCATGAATCCCTGTGATAGGGATGTCGATATACTATCTGCAGAGCATACCTCCTTCCCTTGGTACCATTACTCAGTTTAGGCTAGGGCTCCACTAGCTGTATTTGACGGCTGCTGTGAGCTGCATTCTACTGCCTAGAGTTTTACTGCAAGAAGGTGGCTCCACTTGCTGTAAATTTTCTACATGTGAAAGCTGTAGTTCACCGCTCCGCTGTGCTCTGGCCCGGCTCTACTCCTGTTGTTCAGCTGAAAACAGCGTTGTGATGTTCTTTGTGTACTACAAGATCAAGCAAGAATTGCAGTGAAAATGAGCACACTATTTATCAAGGTGATTGTATGTTTGCTATTGGTTCGCTGTCGTCGAAGATTGCATCAAAGAAAATGGTGGATACATCCAATATTAAGCAACAGAAAAACACGAAGGCATGTTTGCTGCAATGCATCACAAACTTAGGGAATATCCAGCTGAATTTGTTTAGTTCTACCGGATGTCGGAATTTTGTTCTAGGCATACGAAGTAATTGTTCTGTATGGTTGTGAATCTTCGACTCTCACTTTGAGAGAAGAACGGAGATTAAGGGTGTTTGAGAATAAGGTTCTTAGGAAAATATTTGGGGCTAAGAGGGATGAAATTACAGGAGAACGGAGAAAGTTACACAACGCAGAACTGCACGCATTGTATTCTTCACCTGACATAATTAGGAACGTTAAATCCAGACGTTTCAGATGGGCAGGGCACGTAGCACGTATGGGCGAATCCAAAAATGCATATTCATTCATTCATTTCATTCATTTATTTTATTCCATAGATCTTACATGAGCAATGAAGCTTTAAGATGTGGAACATGTCAACATTTTACAATATTACAATTACAATTTTTACAAATTTTTATAGTTTTACAATTTAGTAATTTTCTACAATTTTTACAAATTTGTACAATTTTTTTACATTTTGGCGAGATGTAGTGAGATGAGATGAGGTCCGAGGATTCGCCAAAATATTACCCGGCATTTGCCTTTTCGGTGGGGGAAACCTCGGAAAAACCCAACCAGGTAATCAAATCAAAGGGGGTAATCAAATCAAAGGGGTTGATGCCAAGGACTCGCCATAGACCATCCGGCTTCAGTCCCACGGCTGGGGAAAACCTCCGAAGAAACCAAAGTCCAAAGGGGGATCCAACCCAAGCCCGAACGCAGCTCCGGATCAGCGGCCCGGCGAGTCTGCCGACTGAGCTACATCGATGGCTCTACTGAAAGTATACAATACATAGCCAATCAGATTATTAAATTTACAAACGCAAACGATCATTCATAAGTTGAGCTATATTATAATACAAAACAATTTAATTAAATTTAAGGCATAAACAATTCAACCAGTTGTGATATACAGAAATTGATAATACATATCATGCAAACTACTTCAAATTACAAATACAAACAATTTATCAGTAGAGCTATATAGATTACTATTCAATTTAAAGCATATACAATTCATCGGCCAAAACTATACAAATATATACAATACAGAGTAGCATACTTTCATTAAGCTATACAAATTTGTGCAATTAATATCAAGTAGATTAATTCAATTTATAATCATAAACAATTCATCAGTTGAGCTATACATATTACCATTCAATTTACAGTAGGTATATATACAATTCATCAGTAGAGCTACACAGACTAGTAATCATTTTAAGAACATATACAATTCATCAGCCAAACTATACAAACATATACAATCAAATTAGTTCAATTTACAAACTTATTTTCGTTAAGCTATACAATTCATATGAAGTAGATTTATCCAATTTATAAGCTTAAACAATTCATCAGTTGACCTATACAGTATACTATTCAATTTACAGTACATACAATTCATCAGTTATGCTAAACAAAAAATACAATACATAGTAAACAGAGCGTTAGTTGGGAGACCGGAAGGAAAAATACCTTTGTGGAGGCCGAGACGTAGATGGGAGGATACTATTAAAATGTATTTGAGGGAGGTGGGATATGATGATAGAGACTGGATTAATCTTGCACAGGATAGGGACCGATGGTGGACTTATGTGAGGGCGGCAATGAACCTGCGGGTTCCTTAAAAGGCATTTGTAAGTAAGTAAGCATACCAAGTAATAATGCTCATACTTAAGGGATGCTTCGCCTCATGGATAATTGGAAACAGGAGGACTACCACGGCCAGTGGAGCCAGGCTTCGGCGACAGATAACGGCACGAAAATGGAACATGTTCTATTCCCTGGCAGTAGACCTTGGTACTGCCGCCGAAATTCTGTTAAGCGCAGTGAAATACTGCCCATATAGCCACCTACACTTGTTTTGCGTGTATTCCATTTTCAGGCAGTAGACTGCAGCTCACAGCAGCCGTCAAATACGGATATTGGAGCCCTAGCCTTACGTGTGTACAAGCAAGCGGCAGCAGTGGTGGAGCATTGGCTGTGTCTAAACCTTTCACTTCCAAAAAACGGAGATTTCTGGTGGAATGGGAGGAAGAGTTCTTCTGTTGTAAAAAAGATGATGAGAGTGTAAAATGCCTAATTTGTAATAAGTTCTTAGGTATATAGCTATTATGGATAATCCGAAAATTGAATTCAGCGACAGATTCTGCGATTTCAGGGACAAAGAGAATGATCTTGCGGTGCTTGTCAACCCTCTTTCTGTAGATGTAACCAGTGCAAGAATTAACTGCAATGTGAACTTATTGACATAGAAACAGACTTAGTGACGAAAATCAACTGCAAAGATTTAGTGGGTAGGAATTTATTTGCACAATTGTGTAAAGTGAAATACAGTACAAGCGTGTGAGAGATTCTTCTGCCTCTCTTACACCAATATTTAACTCCACATATGTTTGTGAACAATTATTCTTTTCTAGAATGAACGCTGCTAAATCGAAAGCAAGATCGTCTCTTTCAGATGATAATCTTTCGGCACAGCTGCGTATAGCTCTTACAGACATTACTCCACATTTTCAACGTATAACCAAAGGTTCAGATCAAGACGATTAATTTTCCTACTTCTGTTTTTTATTATTTAGGTTTGCGCAAGAGGAAATTCATATACCAATTCAACAAACCACAGTAAACTTCTGATTGTACGGTATGTAATAAATGACAGTTCCCGTTATATTTAACAAATGACAATTCACTTGTGTGCAATGTTATATTACCTACATTGATTTACCTCGGATGAATTGTATCTGTTTTTTCTGTACCGTATATGTTTGTTGCTTTAGGTTTGCTGACCAGTGTAGTAGAGCGGGAAATTAACGTTTTACTCTCTCGGACGTTCACTGTTATACTAATCAGTCACTGCAAACTAGAAACAGTCAGGACTTCAACCCTTCAGTTTTGCAGTTAATGAACTGAACCTTATACGGATTACTTTCAATTGTTTTCTTCCCACCTCTGGATTACTGACAAGGTTGACGCTGCGTTGGTCGAACCGCAGAAGAATCTCTATTTAGAAAAGTGTGAAAACGTTTTGTTTGAAATCACATATAATTTTTTCAAATGAAAACTTGAGCTTGCTACAGAGATATAAGTCGGTCAGAAGGAAAATGTTGACATTAAAATAAAGTCCTATTTGTAGCAATGGAGTGTCATGAACTAATGTCCTATGACCGTATTGTGGTGCTCCTTAGTGACTCATTCTTGAACTGGCTCGCTGTCGGCACAGAATGAGCGGTGCGCACTCTCTTACCCGCTCATGATTATAATTTCTTTCTTTCACAATGCACATTTTCAAGGACAACTTTCACAAGTAACATATATTTTTATTGCTATTTAAAATTATTGTGACTATTACACTCTTACTACGTCATACTACTTTTGACCAATAAAACGGTATAAAAGGACGTATTTCAACCAATCATGGCTGCTTATCGCACAATTTTATCGCGTCCCTAGCATTTGTTTAATTTTATCGCGTCCCTAGCATTTGTTTCTATGTTTGCCAACATTTGAAACTGCGCTGGTCTGGACGTCAAAAAAGAAAAAAAATATATATATATATAATTACAAACCACTCCAGTCGATGCACAGCAGTTTCAAATATCACTCGCATTGGCATTCAAGAACAAGAATTAATAAAAATCACTGGCCATACCTATGCATCTTCTGAAATCCGATTTACAAATAAATGAAGAGCACCATTCGGAAATCCTGAATAAGTTGAATACACCATGTAGGCCTAAATCAACGAGTTCCACTTCTATTACGCACACGTCCAATATAACATCAATTGAACCACCAACCACATTCAAATTTGAAAATTGTACATTCAATAATTATTCCTTTTAAAATTATTCATTCGGAAATTCTGAATAAGTTGAATACACCATGTAGGCCTAAATCAACGAGTTCCACTTCTATTACGCACACGTCCAATATAACATCAATTGAACCACCAACCACATTCAAATTTGAAAATTGTACATTCAATAATTATTCCTTTTAAAATTATTCATTCGGAAATTCTGAATAAGTTGAATACACCATGTAGGCCTAAATCAACGAGTTCCAC
The DNA here is from genome assembly GCF_040183065.1 of Periplaneta americana. Taxonomy (NCBI): domain Eukaryota; kingdom Metazoa; phylum Arthropoda; class Insecta; order Blattodea; family Blattidae; genus Periplaneta; species Periplaneta americana. The sequence continues at coordinate 9,573,456 of NC_091126.1, forward strand.
TTCTATTACGCACACGTCCAATATAACATCAATTGAACCACCAACCACATTCAAATTTGAAAATTGTACATTCAATAATTATTCCTTTTAAAAATATTCATTCGGAAATTCTGAATAAGTTGAATACACCATGTAGGCCTAAATCAACGAGTTCCACTTCTATTACGCACACGTCCAATATAACATCAATTGAACCACCAACCACATTCAAATTTGAAAATTGTACATTCAGTAATTATTCCTTTTAAAATTATTCATTCGGAAATTCTGAATAAGTTGAATACACCATGTAGGCCTAAATCAATGAGTTCCACTTCTATTACGCACACGTCCAATATAACATCAATTGAACCACCAACCACATTCAAATTTAAAAATTGTATATTCAATAATTATTCCTTTTAAAATTATTCATATTTATTTTTTATGTCATCGTCGTTAATTAAAACTTTTCTAACATTTGTGTATATTAGTTAGGTTATGTTATAGCTTCTGCTATATGATATTATGGATAGTCACATATCAGAGATTGTTTAATATTAAGATTTATTGAAAATCATCTGTAAAGTGACGTTGATTACTGGGATACGGATAATTGAAGTGGAATGTTGCATTTTAATAAAAATGAAACTGAATCAACAAAGCCTTCTTGACTAGTAACATTGCCATCGTGTATAATAGATCGAGAACTTCTCGACGAGAAGGCATTGCTCACTACTGCCATTTAGCATGCATCTAGCGTAATATTTGTAATGTTCAGATGGTACCGATAATGCATTAATTGAGGACAGTTGTATTTTCCTAAGTCAATTAATATTTTATTGTATTGGAGTACTTCGTTACTTCTAATCTTTATATACTTTCTTCTAATCGTGTACTAGTCAATTAAATCCCACTCGAGTCTTGATTTTCTCTAGATAAATCAAAACCTCTAGTGAGATTACTGTTGATAAAAATTATGATGTAGATCTAATATCAATTCATTTAATCCTGATATTACTATGGATGATCAGTTTGCTTCATATCTTGTCACGCTCAGAAGTTCAGAAGATCTTCAGCAGCCACAAACGTCGTTAAATGGCGAGAATGGGAACAGTGATGAATATGTAAGCTCAAGATCAACAGCAAAAACAGGAAATGGTAATGGTAATGAAACTCACAGTGGAAATGAAAGTGAAGGTAGCTGAAATATCTCCACTTCGAAAATGAAACGTGGAAAAGAAGAGGAAGAGACAAGCTAAATATCAGAATTACTTTCGTCATCCCCTTGCAAAGAAAGAAGTTGGAATAAAAAGACAATAAAACTAAAAAAGAAGAAAACGCAAAAACGAAATGTTACTTCTCGACGACTTGGGTTGCGGTCTTCAAAACCGTCAACTTACACATCGCATGTCCTCCGTCGCCTTCGAAGCAGGCTGGAGCACAGGAACTAAAGGCACACCAGCGACGCTGATATAACCTCGGCAGTTGCGAGCGTCGTTAAATAGAACATAACACACAATATATACAGAGTGTTTCAAAAATACGGGGCATAATTTCAGGTATGTATTTCCCACATGTAGACAATCAAAATAGTTCATTACAACATGTGTCCGGAAATGCTTTATTTCCGAGTTATGGCCTTCACAACATTGAAATTCACCGGAACATTTTTCTTTCCGCAGGTCGCTGCCGTCAAAGGAGACATTAAGAGGGCACTCTGACAGTTCATTCCGAGGCGAAGGTTACATTCAGTGTTGTGTAGGCGTTAGACTGTGCGACATGTATTCAAATCACGAGCTGGCAGAGATACACTTCATGTACGGTAAGGCGGACGGCAATGCTGCGCTGGCTCGTCGTTTGTACCAGGAGAGGTACCCACAGCGACAATGTCCAGATCGGAAGATATTTGTAAGTCTCCATTACCGTCTGTGCGAGTATGGAAAATTTAACTCTCCTGGTTTGGGAAGGGGACGACCAAGATCTACAACTCCAGAAGTACAGAAGGAGATTCTGGAGGCTGTCAATGAGGATGTCAATGAGACATCGATGTGAGGTCTGTATTCAAGCATTTTGAACATCTTCTGTAATGACAACGACCTGCGAAAAGAAAAACGTTCCGGTGAATTTCAATGTTGTGAAGGCCATAACTCGGAAATGAAGCATTTCCGGACACATGTTGTAATGAACTATTTTGATTGTCTACGTGTGGAAAATACATACCTGAAATTATGCCCCTTATTTTTGAAACACCCTGTATATATATATATATATATATATATAATATATGGGCTATTCCATCTCAAATCGACCGAAATATAGAGAAAATTGACCTTGCAATTTTTAAATACAATGAAACTTTTTCTGTCCGTATACAACTATGATACAATGCTTTGTGCAAAGTTTGAGGCATCAGAACTTCATAGTGTTTAAATTAAAAATATTTAAATTTATCGTATTTTCATAAAATTAGCAACTTTAAACTGTTGTGGCTCCGAAACCCTTTCACCCAGTGATGAAAATCATGGTTTATTTTTATGCTAAGAAGTTAAAGTTTATATTGCCATGTAAACAGTTTTTCTTACTTTTTATGGAAATGGAGAAATTTAGATTTTTCTTCATTAAGACGCCTTTGCCCACGAAAAAATATTTTCAAAATATATGGTTAGATTCCGCATTGAAAGTACAAATAAACACATATTTTTACTGGTGCACCGTTGATAAGAAAGTATTGAAAATATCAAATAAAGAAAATAAATAGTACGCGCGTGAACTAACCAGCTGACTGTGAGGCGGGAGCTAGCTTAGGTAAGCAAGGCCAGAAAACATAAACACGTGATGTTTCGTCTAGTAGCGCATAGCTGGACTAGCTTTATCACAAGTTTTCATAAACACAGGAGTAAAATGACGCCCAACGCTCGCTTATCTTCATCTCTCGGCCAGTTCGTGCAGTACTGCGCCGTTGAAGTCTAGGCGTGTGAATATAATTTATTTAATACCCTCGAAACTTATTGCCGAGCCACTAAACAAACAATGCCGAATCCCTCTTAATAATGCAAGATTTTTTCTCAATATTTTTTACATTTTTACCAATTGGCAAAAAGCCTAAAAGTAAGTAAAATCAGATTATCTGTCTCTCTGTATACAATAAAAATAAGGATTACTTCTTAACATAATCTACCAAATGTCAGCTTCAAAATGAGCTCCCGTTCAATGTTCTGCAGTAAACGGTTCTAGAGTTCTGAGCGCTGAAAGAGGCTTGTTTTTATAAAATACGCTAAATTTGTCGCTCAATAGTACGAAAACAGTTCGACTTTCGATAGTATATTTTTGAAAATGCGCTCTCCTCAGCACCTTGTATAAATAGGGAAAAAATTAGAGTATTAAAAAAATGTGAGGATTTTTACTGATCGATTTCATATGGAATAGCCCACACACACACACACACACACACACACACACACACACACACACACACACACACACACACACACACACACACTCACATGGGAATATCATTTTTCTTCTCTGCTCCGAGTTGCAGTACGTGCACCGCGAATTCAGTACATGGGTCAACCCATGTCTCCGAAGATGGAAACGGTGGACCCTCCCGAAATATTCCTCTTCACCACACGTTTGACCACCCAGGATCGTCGTCCACTAGGGTCTTGATTCTCAAGGGATAGTTGAGTCGGAGAACGCGAAAGGATTTTAAATGAGTTAATCTCGTTCTGAATTTCCGTGAAAGGGCTAAGAAAAATCTGAAAACTTGGGTATGACCAACATTTGAGATTGGACATCGCAGCCAGGCTGGAGAGCTGTTTTTTGTATCGTAACTGTGTATGAAAAATAGTCGTAAAGAAACTGTCTGGAAAGAAATTAATTTCCAAGAATTAGTTCCAACTGAGCACTCATTATTGTAAACCGGTTTTGTTCAACTGTATCACTGCGAGCAGTATTTGACTGTAGCGAGTTCAGGTAGCTGTATAAATCAAAGCGGCTACATGCGCGACTTTAATTAAAACGATCTGGCAAAAGCTTCAATATCACAAGTATAATTGTTTCAAGTCCTAAATACATACATTTACATAACGAAAAGGGGTAGAGTGCTTTTTTCGTACTGGGGAGATCCTTCAATAGGCTATACTCCATCGCAGTCTTAAATCACAAAGTCACTCATAACGAGTGCACCTCTGCACATGTGTAGACATTGTGGCAACTGTCACACATCTATGACACAGTGCATGAAGGTAGGCCACTACAGGAAACCCAAAAGGTGGAACTTAAACTGAGAGGATTCGATCCGACATCGGGATGGGAATCCGGTGTGGCTTAGTGGATAGAGCATGAGCACGTAGAGCTGAAAATCCGGGTTCAAATCCCGGTGCCGAAGAGAATTTTTCTCTGTTCCACTCTTCCATCATCATATTATGATGACGCAGAATTTCTGCACTGAAATAGGCCTATCATATGTACTTCGGTACATCGTAATATATGTAATATGCGGAAAATAAATCACTTTGTGATTTAAGACGGCGCTTATTCCGTCGGATCCCGGTCTTCATTATGGCATACGGATAACTGACTGCATGGGAAAGGGACCGCTATTTTCCTTTCCCTGATGAACTATAAAACCCACCCGCCAGAACAGATCTTGGAATTCATGTGGAAACCGTCCTCCACCTCCGCAGCTCTCAGGGTCGCTGAGCTGATGCACGCGCAGTGGTAGTCCTGTTTGGTTTAACGACGTTTTCAAGTGCGCAGATTATATAGCATCGAAATTGAACGTGGGCAAGAAATGGACGACAAATTTTCTTTGTATTGAGACATTTATCAGGGACAGAATTATTTTACGCCTCTATTACAGGAGGCTCCCAGCTTTACTCCTCTCTAGGATGAGGTGTGCTATAGGTTAACTGGCAAAACTCTATTGTAGGAGCTTACTAAACCTTACCGCTGTGCTGGAGGCGGAGTCAGAGTTTTCCTTCCATTAATCTGAACCATTGTTGCTACTGAATGACAAGTCATCTGATGCATCGCTGCTATCAATACGCTCTACTATTCGCTGACAATTAGGTAGGAGGAAGTGAATAGTATAGTGTCACTTTTTAAGATTGACGCATGCGCAGATCAACGGAGTTTTCTAAGTTGTTCCCCTATAAGAATTTTACCGCCTTTTTAAATCCCTCGCACTCAGCTGGAATTGAGCCCACGAACACCCAACGATCAGTGTGGGAATAATGCGGCCGCTTGTGTAAAGGGGATTGAGTCAAATTTTAAGATATGTAAACTTCTCTCCTTTGGTACTAATTTAACCCTTTTGTCACAAAGTAAGGAAACATTGTAACTGCATCATCGATGGAAGAATGACTTAACTCCTTTAACACAAGGAAGGAGTAATCGTGAAGAGTTAAAATCTGTCCTTATCCCATTTTAGCCAATTTATACTTAACCGCTTCTACACCAGCACTCGCGAATTACGGCATCGTGTAAATCTGACGACGGAAGATTGTGTGAACTGTAGCTCAGTTAGCAAGAAACAGTCCCCCCTTTCCAAAGTCACAGTTTACATGTTCAACTGCTATCTCGTGTGTGAATTTTGAATGAACTTTAGACACGTTAAAAACTTCTGTGTGAGTTTATAACACTTTACTACGAGAATAAACTGTGTTCAGAGTCGCATGCAGCAAGATCTATGTTACGGCTGAAAACATATGAAGATTACAGAATTAAGAAAACCTGGATATTATCTGAATGCACTATGCTTGCTTCAATAAGCCATAGTCGCATTTTGCTACACGACTTCTAAAAAATACAACAAATTTTGAATGTAATGTGCAAAACTGCGACAACAACGTTGGACTTCAGAAACGAAGATTGGTAATAGAGAAAATGAAATCAGAGATGTGTTTGAACTAATCTGAATTTAAATGAAATGCTAATGGCATGGGCAATGTTCAAAAAGGTATTGAGCAATAGATGTTCAGGAATTGACTTCAGAAAGTTGGTGCAATTCATGTAAGTTAAGTGAACAATTTCTTCTAATTGATTTATATAATTCCATCGCATACAGTTACTGTAAATTGTGAGCGAAGATTTAGTTGAATGAATCTTGTAAAAACTGGAGTTAGAAACCGTCTTTCAGTGAAAAGAGTTAACACTCTGCTAACAATAAATCTTGAAGTGCCCACTAGTAAAGAATTTCAATGTTTAGAGTGCCCATAAAATAATGTACTTTAATGTGATGTAAATTCAGCAGTAATTGATTCTAAACATACCTACGTCTAATCATTTACTTACATAAGTATGTCTAGAAATGTGATAAAGTAATAAAACTCCAAGAAACAAATTACATAACTTTGTTTCTGCATTCTTTATTAATTTTATCTTTCTGCACAATTATTTATAACATTGCACAAGAATTTCGGAAATTGCGCAAATATAATTTTTCATTTGTGGTTTTTTGCGACAATTATTTATTTTCTAGCTTAAACCCTGCTTCACACTGATTGGTAGAGTTACAAATGTCTAGTTGCTCGATCCAAATTGTACTGACTATAGTCGCCGATTTGGGGAGGGGCAAGGTACTTTCTGCCCCTTCAACTTACAAAGCCAGGAGCGTCTCCCCCAGTAAAATTAATAGAGGGGTCTCGCCTCTCCAAATAATTTGCAAAACGATTCCTCATGTTAAAAAATGAATAAATAATTTGAAAAATGAACTAGGTCATAAGCCACAAATGGTTATTTCAAATCCATGGAGGGGATCAGCTGTCGCATTAACCACGTTAGCGACGCAACTCACAATGCCCCTGCCTTTCAGATCGGTGAATCCTCTCACATGATGCAACGCTAACTCCACTTCTTTGTCTATGATTTCCACTTTTTCAGTTCAGTTCAAATCTATCGGCTATTGCGATCGAACGATAACGGTCAAAAACATTACCAAGTGGAAATAATAAGAATTAACAGTTCAATTAACAGTGTATTCGACTGTATTTTTGCCAATTATTATTAATGCTCGACATTCTTTCGTAAACAAATTTGTCACGAAATTTAAAAAGAACCATTATCAGCATTTAGTTTCAGCGATCGTAAATTGTGATAGATCATCTTCGGAAGTGTGTGCTTGTTAAATGATCAGTGATTGCGATGTAAGTACTGATAATGGATAAATTCTTTATGAAGGAAACTGTACAAAATAAAACTGCAATGAACGGTACCGGGATAATTTGGTTTGAAATAGTAGCACTGAAACTAACAGCTCATGTTCATCCATGCTGCAAGGATAAACGAAGGGTGAACAAAGCAGTGAAAGGGAAAATATAGTGCATAAGGGCCGTAGTTTTCAACCATCTTAGGTTAAGCAATTTCCATGTGTACTATATGAAAAATCAGACGATGTTATTTTCTGTAAAATATCTGAGTAATTTTTCGAAACAGGAATTCAATTTTTATCTCGGACTTTCGTGCAAAGTCCTACCCCCTCAAATATTTCAAGACCATGTTGCTGCGCTCTGGTATGAGATGTGTTTCTTGTGTCGAAGCATTGTTGCATAATATCAAATTCACAGCGCAGAATTTTGTTGCCGTATGTGTTATTTGGTATGTAGGACTGACTGTCAGGCAATAGAACCAACTTCAGTGGGGTCGAGTCGGGCCGGGCCGGGCGGCGTGGACCACACTCCCACAGCCTTCCTCTGGGTGGGCGAACCGGGCCTGGCCGGGCCTACAGCCCAATTGTTCTCATGAAATATTAATTCCGATCACTTAAAACCCACATTCTCCAGGAAGGTCGGGGCTCGAATCTTGGCAGAAATAAGATTTTCCTCTTTGATAGGCGCACCGTTAGCGGTGGGCAAGGGATTCGGTTTTCTATTTACGAGACTCGGTTGTAAATCTCGGTGTGTCTAAATGACTGTGATATGCGGTGGTGGTGAAGTTCTCATGTGGATTTTCGATTCTCCATGCAGTTCCACCGATTCTCGGCATAATGAGCAAAGGCCGATCATGCCAGCCAGCACTGTGATACCGGTATGTTCTTCGTTCCGTGATAGGTCTTTAAATGTTTACACGAGTTGAAGTCAGATACATAGAAATAAAGGGATAATGTCTTGATGGAATTAAATGTGTAATGATATGGAAAACGGAGAAGCCACTCGGCCTACGGATCTCGTCTATTGTCAGCGCCGGGAATGGAACCCGATTTCGTTGAATAAGCAGAGAAAATATAGGCTAGATATAGGCCCAGATAAGGGAATTGGTGTGTTAGTAAATGGATTTCTGAGCGGCAGATAGAGGAACTTGTACAGTACATAGCTAACCAGATAGAAATGTAAGTAGACATGCAGGCTCTTTGCCACTTAATCACACTCCGGGATACGCCGTTGCATTGAAGAAATATGTCGAAATAAGGACGTGTAACATGCTGAAATACATGAGAAATAAACGAGTCATCGCTAAGCTTCAGATCTGTGCCTGAAATTGTGAAATAATATGCATGAAATTGTCAAACTACACCCGTGATATGAATGACTCTTATAGCCATTATCTGACTTGTGATTAGTCCGTCCTAATTTTCTTCTACATTCATTTACACAGTCGACTAACACTATTAATCAGTTAATCTTTTAGTACTTTGATTTTTATTGTATTTGTAAATTTAATATTAATTGTAATTATAATTGTAATTGTATTCTTAATATTGTAGTTGTAATCCCCTGGTAGAGGGGAAGAGAAGGCCTGATGGCCATATCTCTACCAGGTTAAATAAATAAATAAATAAATATTTCCTAATCCAGTATATTTTAATGAAGTCCATTGTTTCTAAACTGATAGACACGCACAATTATCGCTTCGTACAATAATTTTTTTTTTCATTTAGACATTTAGTACGCATATAATCCAAAAGTTGGACTCTTCCGTTGAACCATGAACGAGCGAGACTTCATATTCAAGATTTGTCATATGACTTCGCCGCTTCTATTTTCCAGGTTCCTGAAGGAAATAATTTTCGACATTTTCAACTAGGCCCATGTGAATGCTAAACATATCGCGTATGTGTAGTTAATAGAGCATTTTCAGTTATGATCTAACATAATAATAATAATAATAATAATAATAATAATAATAATAATAATAATAATAATGTTTTATTTTCGCTGGCAGAGTTAAGGTCATAAGGCTTTCTCTTCCACTCAACCAGCCTTAATCAATACAATACATATTTAAATTACGAATATTTACACTACACTTAAAAGGCTCTCCAGCAATATTCTTCAGTTAAGTTAACGACTAGTAGACTACATATTTATTTAAATTTAGATAAACTTATAAGATAAAGTAGATGAGTTAATTTAATTCAATCAATTATAATTAATTTGAGATTTGAGATAGCTAGTAAAATTATAAAATTAACATACAGAGTGATACACGAGGATTTACCGTCCCTTAAGGAGCTTATTTCCGAAAACATTCTGAGCAAAAAATATCATATAAACGTATCCTAATCTGAATATTTTCAGAATTACACTATTTGAAGTTGCTTGTAAAATACTATAATTCTTGAGTTTTAAGGGTAAAAGAATATTACAGATAAAGAATGTACAATTCTAGAGTATCATCTCTTTAATTAGCTAGTATTCTGAAGCTAAAAATATGTTGTGAATTCCACAGTTGCTTCGTACAGATTTTTTTTTCTTTTTAAGATTTTTAACTACAAAATTAGATTTTCTTACGCATCTATCACAACAATTGTTACAAATTACGCCACTCTTGTATTTTTTTAAACTGTACATTAGAATACATAATTAAACTGTAAAGAATCAAGTTCCTAAAGTCATATGATTTGTAACAATTTTTGTGATAAGTGCCTAAGAATGATGACAGTTTTAGTTAAAAATTGAAAAATAAAATCTGTAGAAAGCAATTATCAACACATTTTAGCTTCAGAACATGAGCCGATTAAAGAAATAACACTTCTGAATAGTTCATTCTCTATTTGATATATTTTTTACCCTTAAAACTGAAGACAACAGCTATTTTACTAACAAATTCAAATAAGTATAACTCTAAAAATATTGAGATTGGGACAAATGTTTATATGATATTTTTTGCTCAGATTGTCTTTGAAAATAAGTTCCGTAAGTGATGGTAAATTCTCATGAATTACTTTGTATACAGATTTGTCATACTCGGATTCCTAGATTTCTATGACATCTCATATTTTGACCTGCTTTTTCACAAGCTTAAACACATTTTGTAGTTTTTCTGAACACGATTCCCTAAAGAGGGAATAATAGATAACGTCCTCCAAGCAAAGCCTATCTTCACGCAAGTACAGTAGGGAAGGCAGGACCTGTCCTATGACTTTGTCACGTACCGTGGATATGAAGGGGGAAGGTTTCAATTTGAGATGAATTCCTTGTCGGTAGATTCGTATAATATTAACCACTATGAAATAAACTCTTTTTCTGACAGCTCATTATTTCCCTTCTCGCACAGCTCACATGCCAGGTCTTGTCTCATCAGTAAAGGTACGGTCACACGTCGCTACTTTTGCAGCGATGAAGTACAAAAAACTGCGCAACTCTTGTACTGCTACGTGTGAACAACGGTGCAACCCGAAAAGTAGCGGCTGCCGAACCTGCTGCTCGCTACTTTTCCATGCTGAGCGCAGCTTAAAAGTAACGACGTGTGAACAGGGTTCTCAGGGTTGCAGCGGCAGCATTTTTGATATCGGTTTTGTTGAAACTTATGCTGCGGTTGCGACCAGTGTTGCCACTCAAATGTGCCAATGATACTTTTATTGTTTGGACGTATTTTATAATAATAATAATAATAATAATAATAATAATAATAATAATAATAATAATAATAATAATAATAATGATTTATTTTAGCTGTTAGATGTTAGATGTGATGAAAAGAAATTATTTGTAACAGTTACTAAATGCACAACACAGTGTGAGCATATTTGCTGACGATATAGTTCACTTGTTTAATTTTCTGTAGCGTAGTTTCAAACGAGGAGATTCGAAGAGAACGGCAGTTACGTGGACATTCAGCTCCCCACTATTACCATTAATGCACAGCACAATGTGAATACGGCGGTTGCTGTCGTCTGCGATACAACGAACTTTTCTGCTGATTTTCGAGTTTGCCATTTTTTCCGGTTATTATATGCTTGTTTAAGTTGTGTTAACTCTCGCTAGTGGTTTTATATTTTATTTTATCCGTCTTGGTATTTACTTTGTTATTGTAAATATTTTTGTTTTATCACTAGTATTATTATTATTATTATTATTATTATTATTATTATTATTAATGAATTATTTTGTATTACAATCTTTGTATCATTTCTGTCACGATTATTCTATTATTATTATTATTATTACTATTATTATTATTATTATTACTATTATTTTATATCATCAGCATTATTATTTGAACCCTGTAAAATTTATGTAGACTACTGGACTGTACCCGAGCACGAGCATATGCTCATTTCGGGTATCTATCCAAATGTAAATTCAAATGTAAATTGTAAATAAATTTTGAAAAATTTTGAATAAAGAAATTGCAAAATTAAAAAAAAAAAAAAACAGGAGGGTTGCCAACATTGATTACGCGAATATGCTGTTGGTTATCATTTAAGTATATAGGCGTTTTTAAAAGCTTTATGGTAAAAATAATGCCAATTTCTGAATACTAGTTAGGACAGAAAACCAAATAATAGATAAGTAAGCTTTCGCATGAGTTTATTAATAATGCGAACATAACCACAAAATGTATATTGAGAAGTCAACACGGAGAGGGGAACCTGCAGCATGACTGCGGCTGCAAAAGTAGCGCCTTGTGTGTGAACAGACTCGCAACCTCCAGTAGCAACGTTTGCTGCACTCGGGTTGCGCAGCACGAAAAGTAGCGTGCAGCGCGCTACTTTTGGCTTACGTGTGAACATGACACGCAACTTTTGCAGCTGCAGTACAAAAGTTGCGCAGCAAAAGTAGCGACGTGTGACCGTGCCTTTAGTCGAAACCAAATCAATAAAACATAGCTTAATGTTGTGTTACTGCATTTCACAGAATAATACTTTCACAATGCTTTATAAAAATTAAAGCAGTACATCTTTTATTTATAGCAGTGACCAATTGCTTTTTTCGTATGAAATGTTAAGCAAAAATAATTGAAAAGATAAACTGTCGCTACAGCGTATCGTAGCGAACAGCCGCGCCAGAAGAAGAGCACTGTAGCTGCGATCAGTATATACCCCGTGCTTGTGTCTTGCCACCTTGATTTCTTTGTTTATTCGCGTCTTACGTCGGCCGAAAGTGGAAACAGATTTTAGCACACTGCGCAGCCGCGTACCGCACGCTGCCCCACAGGCGAGCGACGTTCTCTGTCCAGCGTGGTTATGAAATTAGAGATTCGTGTTGAAGAAGTTGATTGCCTCCAGGGACATTGCTATCTCACACATACCGATAAAAACTCTTTTCATTTCCAGTCTGTTATTATGTGTCAAGCAGTTTCTGGCATCACATGGTTTTGGTGTCAGTAAAGACACAGATTGCAGTGCTCAGAATGTAGCAACTTTTCTTGGCGTAATTTTGCTACGAGCGACGTCAATTTTCCGGAGCAACGCTTACGACGGAGTTAATTAGTAGAGTAAGACATCCGAAATTGTCTCATAGACCACTCTTGCCAACATGGTTTGCTAGAGTTTTGTGTACTGAGATTTTATTTTGGCCTGCATATTGTAACTAATGTCCTTACTGTCGGTATCTTACGAGAAAATCCTTGAGCGTGGTTGCACTGGTGGATTGCTAGAAGGAACTCCTTATATCCAAAATTGTTGGTACACAAATTTTGTTGCCTTCGATCGAAGCATTGATGTTGTAAATCCCAGCATACTGTTATACTTAGATGTGCAATAGCAATTGAGTGTGAGTTTGGGAGCATATTTATTGTGTTTTTAAAATGTAGGGTATGCAAAACTTGGAAAAACTATTACCAGCTAAGGGTAAAAAATTATAACTAACGGAAAAAACTACTAAGACGGATCAGGATTCAAAGATTTGGCATTTTCTGTGGATTGAGCTACATGTAGTAGTAGTAGCTGATGTAGTTGTATTTGTTGTTGTAGCTGATGTAATTGTATTTGTTGTTGTAGCTGATGTAGTTTATTTGTTGTTGTAGCTGCTGTAGTTGTATTTGTTGTTGTAGCTGCTGTAGTTGTATTTGTTGTCGTAGCTGCTGTAGTTGTATTTGTTGTTGTAGCTGCTGAAGTTGTATTTGTTGTTGTAGCTGCTGTAGTTGTATTTGTTGTTGTAGCTGCTGAAGTTGTATTTGTTGTTGTAGCTGCTGAAGTTGTATTTGTTGTTGTAGCTGCTGTAGTTGTATTTGTTGTTGTAGCTGCTGTAGTTGTATTTGTTGTCGTAGCTGCTGTAGTTGTATTTGTTGTTGTAGCTGCTGAAGTTGTATTTGTTGTTGTAGCTGCTGTAGTTGTATTTGTTGTTGTAGCTGCTGAAGTTGTATTTGTTGTTGTAGCTGCTGAAGTTGTATTTGTTGTTGTAGCTGCTGAAGTTGTATTTGTTGTTGTAGCTGCTGTAGTTGTATTTATTGTTGTAGCTGCTGTAGTTGTATTTGTTGTTGTAGCTGCTGTAGTTGTATTTGTTGTTGTCACTGCTGAAGTTGTATTTGTTATTGTAGCTGCTGTAGTTGTATTTGTTGTTGTTGTTGCTGCTGAAGTTGTATTTGGTATTGTAGCTGCTGTAGTTGTATTTGTTGCTGTAGCTGATGTAGTTGTATTTGATGTTGTAGCTGAAGTAGTTGTATTTGTTGTTGCAACTTCTGAAGTTGTATTTGTTGTTGTAGCTGCTGAAGTTGTATTTGTTGTTGTAGCTGCTGTAGTTGTATTTGTTGTTGTAGCTGCTGTATTTGTATTTGTTGTTGTCACTGCTGAAGTTGTATTTGTTATTGTAGCTGCTGTAGTTGTATTTGTTGTTGTTGCTGCTGAAGTTGTATTTGTTATTGTAGCTGCTGTAGTTGTATTTGTTGCTGTAGCTGATGTAGTTGTATTTGATGTTGTAGCTGAAGTAGTTATATCTGTTGTTGCAACTTCTGAAGTTGTATTTGTTGTTGTAGCTGCTGAAGTTGTATTTGTAGTTGTAGCTGCTGAAGTTGTATTTGTTGTTGTAGCTGCTGTATCTCTGGTAACTAACTGTAGCTGTTGAAGTTATAGTTACTGTAGTTGTAGCTCTTTATTTACAACGACGCTTCCAACTGCCGAAGTCAGCATCGAAATGTAACGTGGGCGAGGATTTGCCGATGAATTTTGCTTCGAGTCCTCTATCAGAAGCAGGGTTGCTTTCCTGCTTTACTTCCGTCCCTGAGAAGCCATATTTTATTGCTAATAGTAAACAGCCCTCGCAAGTATCACATCAAACAATCAGCGTGGGCAATAAATATTAATATGCCGAGTATTGCAATGTAAAGAATCGGGAAGAAACTAAATCGAAATTGATTGGAACCATGTACATACATAAGTGTTATGCCCATGGTCAGGTCTTTCACTGCAAACCCAACATTCTCCAATCTTTCATAAATTCTGCCTTTCTCTTAGTCTCCGCATATGGAATCATGTGTAAGTTATAACTGGGCAGGAAAACCACCGACTAGATAATGCGAGAGAAATGTTAGCGGTACCGTTGACGACTTTAACATTACAGTTTACCGCCTTACTCTGTGAATAGAGTATGCGCTTTCCCTCCAAGCGGTCCGTGGTTCGACTCGGGCGTGGGCAATGGAAGAGGAACTTTATCTTCCGTCTATGGGACTGTGTTTGTTCGTTGTCCTATGTTGTCTCATCTGTGGCCCTGTGCATTGCTGAGCCTTGTAATGTGTGCCTGTATAATATTGGTAAAATGTTACATATGTTGGATTGTAAGTCGTTCTTCTTTGTGCACTCTGCCAACAATAACTCCATTTTACCCCATCTGGTGGGGCAAGATGAAGTTTTTACCACTCTTCAGAAAAAATAATTTTTTTTATATTATCTAAGCAAAATGCACCGTTAAGTTATACTTTAGTTTTGTACTTAAAAGTGTAACAATACACATATATGTTTTTCAGGTTTATTCAAAGTGTTTTTATTTTAATTATAGGCTCCAAACACTAAATTCCCCGACTTGCCCCATTTCCCCTACGTGTATTCGACATGCATAAAGGAGATACAGAGTTGACCAAAAGTCTCGATCCAGTATGCTGAAAATGTTGACCATTGTTAATGTATGTAACATATGTTATTGGTCACATGCAACATTTTCAGTATAGTTCAAACTTCCATCCTTGTATTTCCAAGCACTGCTCCCAGCGATGCATCGTCCCTCTGAAAACAGCACAAAGGTGGAGTGGTGTAATAGCTGATGCTGCTTCGTAAATGCGTTCCCTTAAGTGAACCTTTGTTTTGTACACCTTGCACTTGAAAAACCCCAAGCAAAAGAATCAAGTGAGGTTAAGTCTGGTGCACGTGGCGCCCATAGTCTTTGTGCAGTTCTGTCGATTCATTGATCCGGAAACTTTTTATCGAGATTTTCACGCATAGAACTAGCGAAATGAGGTGGAGCGCCATCTTGCAAAAAAGACAACAGAGTTTGAAACACCATCCTGATTAAGCTGTGGTTTTAGGAATTGTTACGTGTCCAAGTAGGTGACACCAGTGACAGTGGGTTCAGGAAAAATGAATGAATCATGGATTTTCCTTGTCGTCAGACCTAGCCACACATTAACTTTGGGTGTATCTATTTGCCATTCGTACGTAGCATTTGGTTGCTCGTCGGCCCATGTTCGACAGTTATGCCTATTCACACGTCCACGGGCATGAGCTGTAGCCTCATCACTGAAAAGGATGTTGTCCATTAGATTCTCATTAGCAAGAACCTCAAGCAGTTTATGGCACATAGCCTGACAGGCAGCATAATCTTGCTGTTATAAATTATGTAGCGCTTGCGGATTGTACATACCTTTGTGAAATGTAAACCGCAGAACTCTCCAGACTGTTGTCTTAGGAATGTTCAGTTCAGTCGACGCACCTGGATTGCTTTCAGTCGCTTGCTGAATACGTTGGACGTCATTTGCAGAAGTCTGTGGTCTGCCTGAACGCATCTCATCAACATCACTGTATCACTGCCTGTTCTTTTTAATTTGCTCACTAGAGTCCTGATATTGGCTCTAGTGGGAGCTGGTTTGCGAAATTTTCGTTCAAACTCCTGAACGCATTGTTCCTCGCAATCGCGCGAAAGCAATCTGTACTCGTTCTTCACCAGTGAGCATACTTCTTCATTAATATGAAACAAAAGAAAATATTGCCGATTTCATGAAAATGGACCGAGACAATGTTATTCATAATGTGCATGTACACTGCTGTTTGCGGACTTTATAACTCCTTGCTGACTCGGAGGTGAAAGTTAGTGTTATTTACAGCCGCTAGCGCTCTTGTCTTCCATCCAGACATCCCTGATTCGATCCTCGGTCAGGTCGTGACGTATTTTGTGCTCGACAAAGCAGACGTTGGTTCGAAATAGTTTTATCTGTGTACTCCCGTTTCCCCTATCATTCCAACATCACTTCTAATTTCATATTTCAACTTCAGTAGATAAAAATAGCCTGGTGTAAACTCTTCGATGTATTACGGGTTTCTGATGCCAATTTCTATTCTGGTGGTGTGGTAGAGAAAGACTAGTGGCCGTAACTCCACCAGATTTTATTAAATATGTGAATATATTTAGTAGAATGCGTTTGAGTCTAAAGAAAGCAGAGAAACAGTGTAACTGGTCTGCTATGACGAGAATCCAAGCCCCCGCATACCGGTGAAGCATCATGTCACAAAAACGTTCACGTCTGAGTATTTCTGACAAAGTAAATATTAAGGATATTAATGGAGAGTTTAAGGTAATATTTATTTATTTATTTATTTATTTATTTATTTATTTATTTATTTATTTATTTATTTATTTATTTATTTATTTATTTATTTATTTATTTATTTATTTATTTGTTTATTTATTTCATAGATGAATAAATTCTAGGAAATAAAATTAATTTGTATTAACGTATCACATTCACCGTTTTTTTAGTGAATCATCAACTCTTAAATAACCATTCCCGTATGATCGAATTTTTTACTCTCCATAATATTCCTTGACTTTCATGCTGTACATAAATATGATGCTTACCGATTGCAGGGGACTTGCTCCGCATGTTATATCTCAGTAGGCAAACATTGGCTTTCTCCTATATCGACGGAGCAGTGTAGTACTCCGAAGGAATCCACCACTGATGAAGGGAGTGCGACTGTTGGTTCGGTAACATGTCTTAGTATTTTGAAGATACCAATAGCAGTTTGCTTTGCTTTCAGAGAAAACATATGCCGGACCCCAGAAAGGCGGAAGTGCGATACTCTTGGACTGGCAGAACTTGGGAAGATGTGCGACAACAATTCCAGCTGTGCCATTGTCCAGGACAACGGCTTGAGTGCAGCCTTCACCATCGCGCACGAGCTAGGACATGTGTGAGTCTAAATTGATGTTATCTTTCCAAGGCATTTCACCCTGACATCAATTTGAGTAGATTTTTCCGTTTTCGCTTACCCTCTTACTGTTCTAGGACCTACACACGAATGCCTGTAGGAGAGGGAACGATCCTATGGGCCACAGATATGTGGGCTCTCCTAGCCTCCACAGAGACACACACAGGACAGAAAATTAACGAAACACAGTCATGCCCGAGGCGGCATTCGAACCTTCGAATCGCGTCGCCTCAGGGGAGTGCTTCTTAGACCGAGTAGTTATCCGGCTATTTAGAATTGTAAACTTTTTATTTGGCCTGAACTGGGACTCTTGTCATTCGTTGCAGACTTTGAGCATCCACTTCTATAACTTAAGACACCACGTTGAGAACGTATAAGCATTCGAGCCCTAGACAAGATTCAAACTCACGAACGTTACTTCTACGCATTAATGCTGAACAGGTTTACAGAAACTGTGGTGCATAATATCATTGTTATAGTAGGTGGTACATATTGCAGTATACCTAGTTATTGTAGACAACACAGTACATTATACTCTGGTACACAAAATTTGCTGAAAATAAAAACAAGCAAAGAGGCAAGCGGAACAATCAATCACCAACTGCATTTACAGTGAAGTAAGTTACGAATTTTGAATCTCAAAATAGTACATTATGCAACGAGCCTATAATGGTAGTAAGTAAGACGCGAGTATGTTTGTTTATGAAACGAGCGCAAGCGAGTTTCATAATTTTCATACGAGCGTCTTAATTACCATTATAGGCAGTTCCATACGACTTTTTATGCTCGACCATATTTCTAACTTGAAATTATTCGTAAGTATTCATGTTATAGTTATGTAAGTGAGGAGCGGAACTGACCTTCTAAATTGTGAGATGTGTGCAGACGCGAAAGTAGTGATTTTTTTCCGAGGAACGAATGTCATTGACCTTGATATAATCTGGAGAATAACATGAACATTAATCTTGTTATAACCTGGAAATTGATTTAGAATTGAAAAACGAGGTGACAAATTGAATTTATTTGAATATTATTTACAATTAACGCTAATTATTATAGTAACAGAACATAACCTTCTGCGACAGTATTGGATTTCAAGCCTCCGTGACGTTTCGCTAGTTGTCTTTCGATTGCATATACGAGAATAATCGATACTTGCGCTTTTATAATGCTACAATGGTGATTTCTCATTGGCTGAACAACTGAACTATAATGAATAGGTGTACTTTAATGAGGTGCATTAAAGGCTACTACCAGGTGTATAATTACTACATTTCGGCATGGGCGAGCATAAAGAAATTAATAAACCTTTTTGCATTCCTTTAGAAAAAGCGACATTCATTATTTTGAAATGTTATATAAATTTTACCGTATTAATGATGTTTGCTGCTAAATGTATTGAATGGAATGGAATTTTCAGGATGGGGCACTATGACCCAGCACTGCGACCTTTCACTATCAGCGCTAACCTTCAAGCTAGGCGCATTCCCAAACCCACACCGGCTGACTGCACTAAGGTCCGCTGTGCACCCAGGTTTCGTGCAGGCAACCCCCCCCCCCCCTCGTCCCTAGGCCAGCCTCCTCCGTGTTTCGCCAGCCTGCGTTCGGGGAACGCTATGGAATAATGACGAAATGGGGAAGTGTTGACGGAACGATGTAGATGCTTAATATGGGAAAACAGGAGAACCCTGAAAGAATTCCAACTGCGACTTTGTCCGCCACAAGTGTCACTATGGATTTTTCAATGAAAATATTTCAAACAATGACGAAATATAATTTGTGTTCAGTACTTTAATAAGTGGATTAAGATGAACTGTAAGAATGTAGTCAGAAATCAGCAACTTACAAGGCAGTACTAGCATGTGAAGAATTATCGTTATTACTTTAAATCTGTGAAGAAAGAAATCGAAATAATTGTGTCGCTTTTCAAGAAAAGAAGAAGTAAATACTCTGAATTTGATTAAGTCTGATAAAAATATATTTATTTCAATGACTAAGGAGTAAATTAAAACTAGAACTTGCACCTAAAGGCTGGTTCACAATAAACCGGGAACGGAAACGACAACGAAAACGAGAATGGAAATATTGTTAAAATAAATGTATTTAAATGTGAGAGTTAAGAATTAACTATTGTGAATGCTGACATTTAAATACATATATTTTAACATTATTTCCGTTCTCGTTCACGTTGTTTTTTTCGTTCCCGGTTTATTGTGAACCAGCTTTAAGGCTGCTAAGCGTCCCACAATTGCAGATTTAAGATTTTCCGATTTTTATCACTGCAAACTTCTTCAATCCACACTCTCTTATATTTTAACAGTTATTAGTGGAATTTTGGGCAGATGTGAGTCAGATCTGTATCATACTGCTTATACAGTGCGTTCGTAGCTCGGCCGGACCGTTCCGCGGCGACCTTGGACTGTGTGAAGATTGGCGCACCTGCCGCCAGAGTTACACGTAAACGACCGGCAAGTCATGGGTACGGAACACTAAATACTCTACTAATATTAGGCTTACCTGCATCACAACAGATGTTGAAAGTGACGACCTTCAACTCGAACACATTCCCCATATCTCCGAAAACAATTCTGGTTCGGTCGCAAAAGTTCATGTTGACTGATTGCCTGTACATCTCTCGTGAACATCTCTCGTGATGTTGTCCTTCAATTTTTGTAACGTGTGCGGATTTGATGCGTACACTTTATTCTTTAACGTTCCCCATAAATAAAAATCGCATGGAGATAGGTCAGGGGAACGAGGTGGCCACAATCCTCGACTAATTATTCTGTCACCAAACCCACTTCGCAATTCATGCATAGAATTCGCAGCGGTGTGCGCTGTAGCTGAATCCTGCTGAAACCAGCCACTCAATCGTTCATTTCTTGTTAGTTCCGGAAAAAAAAAATATTTAAAATTGAAGTTACACAAATCAACTGTTGTGTCGAAAAATATGGGACCGATAATTCTACTCGCACTCACTGTACACCAAACCCCAACCTTTGCAGCGTGGTGAGGAACTTCATGAATAATATGGGGATTTTCGGTAGTCTCCATATCCTGAACCGAGATATAATTCGGAACTGTGCTAAACGCAAAGCACAGGATATTAATTTGAACTTATGGCAGTCCGAAGTCTAAGCGGGACGGGAATTTGTGTTTCTATTTCAAATGGGAGGGAGGGAATTAACCCCTAACCTTCGTGAACTTGACTTCAGACGGGAGGGAATCTGGCAACTACGTTCCCAACACCCTACTTCTACACGACCCCTTTACCTTTCCGCGTAGGCCTCACCGCGGTCCTTCAACCCCGGTCCCACGAGCTACAAGGAGCCCAGGGGAAAGCCCATGATACACAGCACTGCCACCAGCAAATAATGATCACATTTGCACGGGGTTCGCAGGCCACTCTACATCGGAGCAAGCCCGAAATATGATGGCGAATGAATCCGAGGTCCAACGCAGAATGTTATGCAGCAATTTTGCTCCAATTTGTTGAGGGAAAACCTTGGAAAATACCTCAACCAGGTAACTTATCCCAAGCAGGATTTGAAACCTGGCCCGTTCGTTTCACGGTCATACGTGCTAACCGTTACTCCACAGCGGTGGATCTTACTTGAAATAGCCCTTTGTAATGAACGCACGTTTTATTTTCATAATATGCATCATACGTTTTTTCTCGCTTTTCAGTAATAGGTTTTATTATATTTGGCATGCAGTCTTGTCTTGCTTGTCCTCAGTCGCTCGAGGGAAATGATTTTCTGTGACGACATATATTAAAACGTAATGGAAAGCATGTCGATCTGAAGTCCAGCTAATTAGAGAAAGTCCGTGAACTGTTCATCTATGGTCAAGCAGCTTGAACGAGCTCAACTTCTTTCTAAACATGGAATAAAAGCCGGTTGATTTGAGACTTCCGACAGTAGGCCTACTAACTTCCTTATTTGGAGTCCGCGCAAGTAGTGCACTGGCGATCTCAATCTCCAAGACGCTTGGTTCAACATTTGTGTATTCCTGGTGATGTGAACCGAAATACAATGTGATGTGTTTGGGTATAGAAATAGTGAAAACTCTGTAAAAGGAAAAATGTTTTTTGTTTAGTGTTCACAAGATTTTAAATGCATTGAAGGAAGGTGGAATTTTCCTCCCAGTACATATGCTTTTTTTCCCCACAAAACTCGAACTCGAGTAGTGGCTTTGAAGTCCACGCAATTGACCCACCAACACACCAGTTGCTATCAAATGTTGTGTATGGCATAGCAGCATCTCTGCAGACAGTCTTCTCAGAATATTATTGGAACTCGCCATAACTTCTGTGTTTGACACAATCTTACATTAACCAGCGTGTGTCTTATAAATGGATCCCTCTTCTTCTGCAGTGTGTATTGACTCTTACCTAATTATTTTCGAACATAATCCGCAGAACGAAACAAACGTTGCACTGTTGTAACACTTCGAAACGTAGCAGGTCATGAGACTTATTTTCCTCTTTGCCGAGCAAACCATTTTTGTGTTTTCTTCGTTAATGAAAATAGTTTTTTTTCTTTTTTATATTTCTCATATAACACACAAAATATTGGCTGGTGAGTATCAGTATAGAAAAGAGCTGTCTTTTAAGATAGCATTGTTACTGGCTTTTATATCACTTACATAACTTGACTAGGATTTTATTTTTGCCAAAGCCAAACAAATAAGCTAGAATTCATACTTCAAAAAGATAGGCCTAAAATGAAAATGATAAACAAGAATAATTATGCGTATTCAACCGTGCGTTCAGACTTTACATCTGACTTTAAATAACGATTTGCAGGTCCCATGAATAGGTCATTAGTATCTAAGATCAGAAAAGTTCAAATCTTGATTTGGACAAGTTAGCTGGTTGAGGTTATTTTCGAGGTTTTCCCCTCAACCACTTGAAGTTTTCGGCATTAAACTCCGCACTCATTTCGCCATCATAATTACACTTCCCTCTTTCATCACTATCTCCGTTCCTTTCCCACGTTTCCGGCTTGTTCCGATGAAGAGTCGGCTGCGGGCCACCACCGAACTTGGACTCCGTAGTATGTGGTAATTGGTTGCTGGTGGTAGTGCTATGTACCGTGGGCTCTCCCCTGGACTCATGGTAACTTGTTTGACCAGGGTTAAGGGACCTCGGTGATGATTACACTGAATGGCAAAGGGATTCTTCAGCCTTAGGGGAGTTCGGGGGCGGCCCGCAGAGAATTCTGTAGCACGGGAGTCTTAGGACATATCATTCCATTTCGGGTAGTATAATGGTACAATGCTGGCTGAGAACAATAATTTAATAGATAAATTTCGTGTGAACTGAACTTTCAGACAAGTTCTACTGCTTAAAAAGTCAATATTTTCGAATAAATTAAATTAAAGTTAACCACTTAGGCTGTAGTTTAAATATGATATAAGTGCCAGGGTTATCTAAATATTTTTTTTTTCACAAACTATCTACACACTTGCGAGAGGTAATCTAATGTGACCGCATTTCACCAGTCATCCCACTCACCAATCTTAACACATTTAGTTACACGAAATTACATTAACATTGCTCTTTATATTGCTAGAATACATGGCGATCAATCGCTGTATTAATAAAATTGAAGTTTCAACTGTGCTAAGTGGGAGCGAAATTTGAAGAGAAGCACTTCATTTTTTACTTTAAATTTGGGTGAAGGTTGGCCTGGTACTCCTCTGGGTGTCTAAAGCATTGCCACACTTTCATTCCTTCCGGAAGTTCACGAAAACTTTTTTAAATGCTAGTATATGATTTGTATGTTTTCAGAATTAGAGTATCAAATAGTACTATAGTAGCCTAGTCCTTCAAAGACATTCCTCGCGGGTAGGAATCTTTGCCGAAAACATTAAGGCTAAGATTTGCCTGTAATTCATTCATTTTTTGGAATAGGCTTCTTCTTAGTGTCGACCCCCTTTGGCGTAGTATTATGCGAAAAATGTCAGTAAATTTACACAACAATGAATCACAATGAACCTTCCTCTATATTCTTAGCACAACTAAACAGTCTTTCTTTGCCGTCTGGAGAATAACAGCAAAATGGAAACTATATCATGATTAGATCGTGACCGGCACTTCTAGCACAATTATAAAATCACGATAATCGTGAGTGGCACTTTAAGGGTTAAAGCAGCAGGAATTGCGTTCTTTCCGCAGTAGTAGGTCTCTTACAGTGTAGTACTAGTACATTCAGGATCAGAGCTGAATATGTTGAGTATACAAAGTATATCAGACCAAATGATAGGCTACAAAGGGGTAGCATGCGTGCAGAATACATTTTTTTTTTCCGTTAAAGAACGCATGTTCTTTTATTAATAATTTTGGTGTTACGCCACACAACCTTGCTGACGTATGGAGGTCGATGTGGTGCATTGTGAATATCACTACAAGATTATACATTTATTATTACTTTACATATACATATATATATATTTTTTTTTCTCCAACAACCAACTGAAACAGTACTAGTATTAGGTTATATACAACATTCCGTCAACATAAAATTTCTCCCTCGCGTTACGGAATGCTCGCTGCGTCGAGTCCTCATGGGGGAAGAAATTTTCTCATGAAATTTTGGGCCAGTGTATGGGACCGATGACCACCCAGCATCGTGATGCACTTGGGGAGCTACGATAGGTAGGGAAATTCCGTTACGACAGCCAGCTGACGGCTGGGGGGAACATCGTGCTAACCAAACGATATCGCCATTCTGGTTGGATGATCGTCCACATCTGCTTCGGCATGTGGACGTGAGGCCAGCAGCCGGCTGGTCTGCCATGGTCCTTCATGGGCTGTCGTGCCTCGGATTATTATTATTATTATTATTATTATCATTATTATTATTATTATTATTATTATTATTATTATTATTATTATTATTATTATTATTAAATTTCCCCATTTCTTCATCAGTTCATACAATTCCCGAACGCCACGGCGATGCACGGAGACTGGCCTATAGTGAGGATCACTTAAGAGTAGTTCCTAAGAGCTAATTTGGTCGTCTCTTCAGTGTTACAAATTAATACCAGTATCACAACTCGATCACAACGCGATAACACCTAGAAATTCCACTTCACACATCATCTCTGTATTCCTTATCTTTCACTGTTGCTACTTCTCGTCACTGGAACTCTCTGCCGCCTGAAGTCAAGGGCTGCCGAATATTGAAATCTTTCAAATCCAAATTAGAAAATTATCTTATGGCGAGTTGCCAAACTAACTTACTATTATGACAAGTGTTGTATTGCATGTTTCTACGTATTCACATTTTTTATGTTCTAGTGATATTTAACTTATTTTATATTTTTGTTTTCATATTTTCCGATAATGGTAATCTATAATGTGATAAGTTGAGCTATATATAATCATAATTTTCCTTACTGTGTGTACTTAAAAATATTGAATTTATTGTATGCTTTGTACTGCACTATTTTATTACTATTATTATTATTATTATTATTATTATTATTATTGTTATTATCAATAATTGTCTTATTTTTATACTTTGTATGTCTCATTTATTTTTACCTGCTGTTCACATTCTATTATGCTTTTTCCTTTCTTTCTGTATGTTATATATTATGTCTGATTTCTACTTCTTGTTGTTTACATTTTATTATTATTATCTTATTCAGTTTTGTGTGTAAAATTGTAGTGTACTTTGTAAATTTGTAGTGTTTTTTGTAACGCAGTTTTACTCCTGGTTGAGTGTTAGGGAAGGCAGTATGGCCTTAACTCTGCCAGGTTAAATCATTATTATTATTATTATTATTATTATTATTATTATTATTATTATTATTATTATTATTATTATTATTATTATTATTATCACCAAAGAGGGTAAAATCACAATGTCATGTCCTATAATAATAATAATAATAATAATAATAATAATAATAATATTAACAATAACGATGTCGTGCATATTTACTTATTTACCACATCTCTTCTTTATGTTGGGAGGTGTAAGTAAGTAAGCAAGCAACTTCCAGAAATAGCAAGTAATGTTATGCCTGACGGTTCGTATTGACAGCCAATTTTCTTTATTTCACATTTTCTCTATGATGTCTACAGAAGGTTTTCAACATGATAATGTCGTAGGATTCCCTTGTTAGGTGGACGAATAGGAAGATAGATCGCAGCCAGCAGACAAATGTGGAAAGTAACATTTTCAGTCTAACTGATGCTGAAGCATTTAATTTCTCTGAGAATCCAAGTCCATAATTTTAAGTGTCACATTATTTTCCCTGTGCTTGAGGGCATACTGCAACGTGTGAATTTGATGTGATGCAGGCTCAACATGCCCCACGACGACGACCAGAAGTGCATTCGCTTCCGAGATGGCTCCAAAGTGCACAACGTGATGTCCCGCATGCTCGACCACAAGGCTTACCCCTGGGCGTGGTCCAACTGCAGTCGCCATGTCCTCACGGAGTTCTTGGAGTGAGTACCCTCTCAGCTGTGTAGCAGTCAATAGTGTTGACAGCGCCACTAGGGTTGCCGTGTAGCTCCATCGGATCAAGACTTTCGAAATGAGAAATAAATCAAAGTTGTAGCGTGAACTTCTTTCGTTTCGAGGATTGGACATAACTTCAGAAAACGAAGGGTCAGTGGATTTAGTAGTTTGAAATGAGGAATATATAATAATTCTTAATCTTATGTTTAAGTTTTACCATTTACAGCTTGGAACTTTCATCTGAAGTGCTCGATTTGGCGAACAGCTTTATATTTAAATTCCTTTTCTGACTAAGTAGGCCTATACACCTTCAAAATAAACTTTCCATTTGGAAAAAAAAATCTTTAGAGATTTTTTATTAAATCTTAATTCTGTGCTACTTTTTCAACGTTTCAGAAATAAAGGGTTACGGCACTACAAAATAAATAGACACATTCATTGTTTTGTAAATCCAGAACTACTATGTTAACGTTATTAGGATCAGTTTACACTGTTTTGTAAATTAATTCTTCAATTTTACTTTGAGAACTCACAAATGTGCGATATCTCCTCCTTGTGTCGGACGACACATGGTCTAATTCATCCCAGTCTAAATCATTTCATCGAAATCAGTTTTATGTAAATTCAGTTAATCTGAATAATTTGGGAATGGGAGTACGTAAACCCTGACTTTCACAAATCCCAAAGAAAAAGTCGCACTTTGTGAAATCGGGGCTCCTTGGTGGTCACCGTGCAATAGCGCGGTTGTCTACTGTAGCACGGCTAATCCAGCGCTGTGGAAGTGTTTCGTGCAGATAATTTCTAACACCCTGGTAAAGTTCCCCCAGTTCTCGTGCAGTTGAGGTAATTCCTCAACCGAACAGCGCAAAATGCATGTCGCTATCATAGATAGCCATCTCAGCTATTATGCTTGCGCCAGCGCAAAAATCAGCGCAGTAGTACCAACGTAGTAGAACAATTAGAATATATTAGTGTTTGGTGGACTACTGTGAAATAATCTGTTCCCCCTCCAAAAATTTCGTATTTCAGGAAGTGTATAGTCTTCTAATATTAGATGAACATTTCTCGATTGTAGAAGTTAAAAAGTCTTTCGATAGAGAAATCTGAATTTAAGAACAAATGTTTATTTTCCTGTAGAAACCTGATTGAATAAAATTTGTAAAGCGTTGTTTAAAATATTGTTATACTTTTAAAATTCTGTACTGTTCACTCCTATGAATGTAAAATGCATTTCTTCATGTGTAGCTGTGATGTAGCCTATTTTAATTTCTAATACTGACGAGCCAGGACACGTCAAGTAGTATTTGGCTCTCTACGCTACATTAAAGTTGTATCTGCTTAACTTAAGATTCTGTCTTAAATTTTGATTACACGGAAAGGAGCATGGGGTCTTCAGTGAACTCAAGCTGAAATGTGCAAATTTCTTTATTCTACTTCTTTCTAATGCAATTTATTAGTTTAATACTTTCAGAAAGATAACTTTAGCAAGACTTCTTAGAAGAATATTCTACTGAGTAGTAAATAGTTTCTTAGTTGCTGCAGTACCTGGCTACAGATTATGGTTTTACGGCAGTGACTTTATTAATGGTCATTAGAGATGATAAATTCGCTCCAGCGCCGGGGATCGAACCCGGGTCCTTGGTTATACGTACCAAGCGCACTGAACTACGCCGAAGTTCAGTCTAAGCAATCTATACTTAATCTTCGCCCAACAGTGCATAATACTGTGGAATCCCGGCCGTCAAATCACTCAATTGAGTGCGTTCCTTATATAATGGCAGGTGACTTAATATAACATGTCAACATATATGTCGAACATGGAATAAGGCCACAAAGGGAAAAACACTAGAGGAGAGGAATTCGACCCGGTGCAGTGGGTTGAACTTCGGCGTAGCTCAGTGGTTAGAGCGCTTGGTACGTAGAACCAAGGACCGGGGCTCGATCCCCGGCGCCGGAGCGAATTTTTCTCCTCTAATAACCATTGTTACCATAACAGATATATTCTGTAGGATTAAAACATTAATCTTTACTTGGTGACTTTATTGGTTCCATATTCCATATCACACTGCCAATAAAGTATTGTACAAAATTGCTATATGACTATAAATATATAATTTTCTAATTAATATAATGTGAAACATACCGCAACAAAATTAACTAGTGTATAATACATAATTTGGTGTCTCAAGCACCTGGCCATGACGCTGAAAGAATATGCCTGGTCGATGATTAAGAGAAATGGCACGTGGAGCTAGGCACATACAGACATAGTAGCAGCTACCCTCATCACTTCCATACCCAGTGAATTATTATATTGCCGATATCAAATCTGTGTGATCACACAAAACGAAATTATGTCGAAGAAACGTTTGCTAATTGCCGACCTTCTACAGCAACGTAAGCACGGAGCTAAACGCACTCAGGCAGTTGTTTCAATAAGTTACAGATGTCAATAATTGCTCGCCAATAAAGAGCACTTGTGGCTGGTGCATTACACGTTTCATTTTTTCAAACACAAAAACAGATCCAGAAAGCACACAAAGCTGTTTCTGGAGCATTTGTGACGCAAGGATAATTACAGCACCAGATTCCGAGGATTTCCTGTTCATTGAAGAGTGCTGTCTCCTCCTTCCCTCAGTTACTCACCGCCACAGATACAAATGTACTTCTATCAGAGAGGCCATAATCATCAGTAATAATGTCTGGTAGCCTATGTTTAAAGTATTTATTTGGATTAGTTCTCTCCACAGCTTTGTATGTATTTCTATCATGTGTTTCTGAGCTTCGTTGCATACATATCAATTTTCTGGACATGATCCATTCTCTCAGAGTACTAGCCTCTCGAGACTACACAAGATTCTCGTGCTGGGTTATCCTTGCCAATGTTTCTCTTCATTCAAATAGGCGCATATTACATTCATGTTATTAGAGATGCCACATAACGTCTTCAATTAAATGAGGTATAAAGTAAGAAGCTGTATGGCAATGTCTGCCTGAAGCCAATATTTACTAATATTTAGAGTTACTTGTAACTATCGTCAAAAGCGTATTTTTGTGGTACTAGAAGTGGATAAGAATGTTAGGTAGACTATGACGTAATCTCCCCCCCCCCACTAAAAATTCCGCTTTATTTTTTGTATAGCACCCAGTCTTAGTTGGGGACTGAATCTTGCAGAAAAACATTACTGCTCACATGTTTTTTTTCTACCCAGACGTGTACGGACGAGAACATTACCAAAATTTTGAAATATTCTCAGACGGTAGCCTATTATCTTTTAGCGATACATGGGAAGTATATATGCATACGTACATATCTATCTACTTTCTCGAAAATAAACTAAGTCCTGAAAAAGTTAATAATAATTGAGCCGTTCAGAGCAAAACTGGTGTAAGTCAAAATTGAGTAATGAGGTTTAAAGTAAACATTTTGTAAAATAAAGCGCAAAGTAGCAATTAATATGCCCTTCTTGCTATCCACTGACTACTAACATCTTAAATAAATTGAATATTAATTGCTAATTTGCTCTGTATTTTACAGAATGTTCACTTTAATCCTCATTACCCATTTTTGACTTACACACTTCTGCTCTGAACGGCTCAATTATCATAAAATTACGTCAAATACATTTAAACTAATATTCTCATTATTTATTAAAAGGAAAATCCCTTGCCTCTGCTCATAATAAACATGTGTTGAAAGCTACACTCCAGACCCTACTGCCTGGTATAAGTTCCATTAGATATTGCGTTCCTCATCTGCGACTTCAGCTTGTGAGTTCGCTGAACTATTGTAAGAGGGTTGGTACTTCTAGCCAATATAGTCCTCTCATGACACAAGAACAACATCGCATCATAAACATAAAAACAAATGAATTTTCAGAAAGAGCCGATGGCTATAGATTCTCCACACAACGCTATTTCTTCACTGAAGCGTCGGACGTTATCTTTTTCCTCGCGAAGATTACAGAGTAGTTAATCGAGCTCAGTCTATCTCTTTTGTTACCATTATGATACCGCAAGTGTTAATTTATTGAAATTGGCGGTTAGTGGGATACTATTATTTACATCATGTTCTCGGCCACATAATTGGACAACTTATGATTGATGATTGGAACCGGGCATGAACCCCTCCCGCCACGGCCACCTTTTTAATTAAATCATGCTTCAGTCCAATTACGGAATGAGATTTCTCCACATTGCGGCATTGTAATTGCTCCATGCAATAAGTGTCCAATTTAAGTAACTGTGTTCATTTCTAGCACATAAATCAGGCAAACAAATTGAAAGCCTGAAATATTAATTCTGACACGAAGTCCCACAGCTGCGGAAAGTGCCCAATTTGTTGAGAAAAATGTTATTTTTTCATATATTTGAATGGAATAAATGAAATAGAATTGAATAAAATACCAGCAATAAAATTGGGAAACGAGTAATATAATATAATAATATATACTGAAAGTTATATTGGTGGGAAAAGAAGTAATTAGCCTAATCATAGAAAATTTCGAAAACACTAAAGACAAATAGCAATGGAACAAATTCCAGTCAATATATTTCGTTAAATACATCGGTAGCATATATTTTAAAATATCTTAAGAAAATATTTGGGATTTCAATATAAATGGAAGAATAAATATCTAGAAACAATTGTATCAGCTATTAAACTATTCAAAAACAAAATATCAACCGTTATTGGGGGGATTCTAGCTGAATTGATAAAAAGTGGTTAAGAAAATCTATCTCGGCCATTAAGAGATTTATATGAATTATGTATTAATAGCGAAGAGATTCCTGGAGACTGAAAAGTCGGATTTATATCAGTTATTAACAAAAAGGGCAATGAAGATGACTGTAAAAATTACATTTTTTTCGCAGATTATCTGGGAAGATTATTAAATGCTTTGGAAGGTGAGTTTGAGGATTTTGGAGAACAGGCTGGCTGCAGAGCCGGTGGATCAACAATAATTAGATTATGATTTATGTGTAAAATAGTTTACTGAAAAAATTCAGCAATTGTATAGCCCATACGCCTTGAGGAACAAAATTGTCTTATGCATTCGCAGTAACTAAATAATTGCGGCAAGGTTCCTGCCTTTCTCAATGTCAATGTAAATGGTAGAAAAGGAGGGGGAAACATTTAAATGGTACGCGAGAAATCTTCCTTGCAAAGGCATCTGAGCCTGAGAATAACTGAATATGTGAGCTCCAAGCCTGTTGGTCACTTGTCTCACTCCGAGTTTCGCCGTTCCACTGAAGGAACTAAGAGAATTTTGAAGAGGAAAGCCGTAAATGGTCGTTCTTTTACTGTGTATAATTAACAGTATTAGTCATAAGCACAGTCCGCTTTCAATGTTTCCTGTCTCTCGGGTTTGCAAAAGTGCTTTCGCTGGAAAAGGTTTCCTTTCGATTGTTACGACGCTTTGAACTTAGTAGTATGTTTGAGAAAGACTGCAATTCAAAACTGAGATTGAATTTATCTTCATGTGATCATATTTCTCGATTTGAATCGGTGTATCCGAATTTATAATGCAATTGAAATAATTGTGTTTCTGCGAAGATTTCGTCAGTTCAGAGTATTTCTTGATTTGTGTTCAGTTTAAAGTTAAGTCTGAAAAAATTGCAGAATTTATGAACGATGTAGTGCCTTATGGAAAAATTAGGGGAAAATATGTGAACATATTTATTCAAAAAACTTCAAAACGCTTTAACGATTCACAAAAGTGAATGTAAATTGGTTAAGTACGCATTTGTTCTTCATAAAAAACATGACCTATAAAAATATGAATGATTATCAAATTATGTTAGATTGTATTGTTATTTATAATTAACAATTACAGTTTATCTTGTAAAGTATGAATTGCAAAATATAATTACTTGTAACTTTAAAATTATATATATAACTCCTCCATAATAAAATACTGTTAACATAGACCTATCTGCAATTCTAGAAATTGATTGCAATTTCCATCCAACATCTCGATAATGACGGTTTCTCAGTAGCTATTATTTTCTTGTTCCCCGTTTTATTAACGTCACTTTTCTGATCCACTCTCCCTTTTATGTTATGTATTTATTTACTTATCCATTATCAAAGTTTACAAAAATTAGAACAAAAACCACTACAACATGCCGATAGCATGTGAAAGTCTATAAAAAAATTGAGCATCACGATGCGATGTGGTCAAAGAAGATATAACACGATTATATACTAACATTTAAATGATCAAGAAGGCTGTTGAGATGAGTATAATATATTCGCGTTAGGCAGAATGTTTTTATTCTTACGAAAATGAGTGTGTTCTAGCGGTTAAGAGTATATAGTCACAGGAAGTGCTCTTACTCCTAAGTACAAACTTTGACAAAGGGTACTTAAGTTTTATTCTTACTACCCATTATGTTCACCCTATGAATAAAAGAGGAACATCGGCCAGTGACGACATACTAGAGAAGAAGATAATCCCTTTCGAATAGCATCAGCATAGTTACTACATCCCTTGGAAAGTCGCATGCTTGCATTGGGTTTGTCTTGTGAGTGGTCCACGAGAAGCTGAGTTGGCCTAATTTCATGTGCTTGACGTTAAAATAAGACCTTGTGAACCTTGAATGAAATCCTGTCTGCGAATTTTTGCAGTCTGATCACAACTCAGGCCGCCCTACAAATGTTGCTGACTGACAGGTAGTTCATTCATGTTGGTCGAATCGGAATAAAAAAGGCTAAAGCCTCCTTTACGGAGTAACACGACATGGCCACGCTGCTTTTTCTTCCTCCCGACTGGTTCCAGCCTCTGCTCACGGCATGCACAAGTACTTGTTATCTGCTCTTTGTCAGGAGAGAACACGGCTTCACTGAAATGATATTGACAAAGCTGGTATTAAATGGTCCAAGAACCTAATTATCGTTTATACTACGCAAATTATATTTAAACTCGTGATTGATTTCCTCCCTTTAGCCTATGGAAGGGGAAATTTAACTGTGCATTAAAGAGGTTTTTTTTTAATTTCTTTAATTCCATTAAAATAAATAAAACACAAATACGGATATCAACTTACTTCAATGGAGCCTATGCCAAGTTTAACAATTTAAATTATAGGTAGGCTACAACAACATCCAGGTTATGTATGTCTGTATTTATTCACACTGCAAATGGGTAAATACCCAGTGGCAGTGGTAACTAATTACACTCAATAATGACAATTAATACTACACACAATTAATAATAAACACAATTAAAATAAATTAATAATAATAATTAATACTAATAATAATAATAATAATAATAATAATAATAATAACAATAGTAAAATAATACTAACAAGGGGCATTCTAAATTAAATGAAGCACGATCACTTAAAATAACATTTAAAGTAAATCAAATTTGTATCTTAACACTAAGTTCGAATTAAAATCCACGAGTATGATATGTTCTTACATACACAAGTACCTTTCAGCACTACACTCATTTCGCTGTCAGCTCACTCACTGCACTAGAACTACGACACATTTCACCGATACTATCCTGTTTTCACTAACACTTCAAATACATTTCACTGTTCAAATACTTTGGACTACCATAATAAACTATAAAACTTCACTGGCACAAACACACTTCACGACACAACACGCTTCACTGACACAGCACACTTCTTCACTGATACAACACTTCAAATAACAAAACATCAATTACACCCTTTAAATAGTGTGCATAATATACTACTGTCTATTAGTTAAGTGCTTAAGCCTATTTTTAGGTACATTTTTGGTTATTGGTAAAGCCTTTAGTAAGTCTGCAGGTAAAGCATTCCAGTCCCAGATAGTACGATTGAGAAAAGAAAACTTTCCAGTGTCCGTCCTGTGTTTTCTTTCCCTCAATTTATATGAGTGACCTTTCCTTGAAGAGTAATTTGGCGGCTGCAACCTATTTTTTATTTCTCTCCAGGGAGGCTCACCTCTGTATGTTTTGAACATTGTGCATAATCGAATTCGCGTTCTCCTGTCCCTGAGTGTGTCCCATTTTATTGGTGAATTATTACGAAAACGCTTGAGAGTCCGTTTTTGAATCTTTTCCAATGTTTTATTATGTTTTAATATGTAAGGATCCCAACATGCAGCACCATATTCCATTACTCGACGAACTAGTGATTTATATGCAATTTCTTTGGATTTATCAGAGTCCTTTTTTAGTACCCTCATCACAAAGTGTAACGCTCTCCATGTTTTTCCCCCTATGGACTGGATGACAGCCATTTTTGCAAATGGGGAAAAAAGTTTCTTTTTTTTTTAGACATTGTTGTAAGGTCACTGTTCTACCTCGTTTTTGATGCTGTAAAAATCGATTCCGAGACTTCAGCACTGATACCCAAAATTGGTTTTGGGTATGCCGTCTGTCCGTCCGTCCGTCTGTCTTTTACGTTTGTACAACAATTTCTTCGGCACTCTTGAATGAATTTTGTGTTTAGTATCTACGAGTCAGTTTATCAGCGAATGATGTATGTCTATATGAATTGTAACGATTTTTAGCAAAATATTAATCGTTCTTTATTTGAACACAAAATGACAATGAATTCGAAACCGGCTCAGGCGATTATTTAACTTTTGTTTCTTCCAGATGAACTATTCGAAAATGACAACCTACTATGTCTCCAGACCTCTGTGTTTCCGGGAAATTAATGAACAGGCTAAACATTAATTTAAATATCTCATTAATGACATTACCTTTGTCACCAAAATTCAGAAGTAATGAATGAGGTCTATCAGTTTGAACACAAAAACCGCAATTTGAATAGAGCAAATCTAGGACCGGGCATTCGAACTTTATTTCTGTTCCGACGGAAGACATGCTTAGGTATCCATCATCCTTGAAAATCCATCGCCCTCGGCTTAGACTGCCGGGAGACCACCGTGGACGGAACGGCAGCGACTTCGTCTAGCCACATTGCTGTCAGTTGACAACAGGATATTAACGAGAGTCTCATAAGTTGGTGTTACTACGCCGATCTTTATGTCTTCAATCAAAATTGCTTCCCTCCAAGTCAGAAGCGCTAACTCATGCCAAATGTGACTGTTGTAATCTTCTTGTCTTTGCCTGTTGTGGAGTTTGGGAAGTGTTTTATCTTAAGAGAGGGAGAAATATTTCTCTGCGAGTTTGGTATTTGAATGAAGATAGAAGTATCGATGGTGTAGTTTACAATGTGCAGAACCTTGTGAGCATAGTATGCAACATTAAGCACGTCCGGTATGTATCGGATTGTGTAAATTTGACTTTTAATTTCCGCCTATGGGCTGGAGGTGAGCATAGTGCATTTAGAAAATCTCCATTCTTGTCTGACGTATTATCTTTAAATGTTTCGAACCAACATACAAACTGTGTTCAGCATTTCCTGTGTGCAAATCTGAATGCAGTTCGTTCTTAAGATGAAGTAGATCTACTCCATACACACCTATTAGCAATTGAGGCGGTGGCTAGAAAAAGGACACGTAGGCTTATGTGCCTTTTTCCGCCCATCGGTTTCAAAATTTACGCCATACTTTCCTCTATAATCTCTGTAATTTCATTTTCAATCAAGCAACTGTAGAGGTCAGGACAACAGTTCGAATGAATCATTGCACAGCCGGTTTCTGCTGCAGAATGATGGTAGGTATCCTTCAGGCCTATTTCATGTTTTATGAACTTGTAATATTGATAAAGTCCACTGCTGTGGAGTAACTGTTAGCGTGCCTGATCGTGAAACAAGTGAGCCGGGTTCAAATCCTGGTTGGGACAAGTTACCTGGTTGAGGTTTTTTCAGCCATCAAGAGCAAATCCTGTGTAACTTTCGGCGTTAGACCCCGGACTCATTTCGCCGGAATTATCATCTTCATCTCATTCAGACGATAGATAACCATAACAGTTGATAAAGCATCGTAAAATAACAAGTTTAAAAAAATATTGTGATAAAATAAGCACAGAGAAAATACAGACCGAGCTGCTTCAGAAGAACAAGAAGTAATTTCTGGTACTGATACTGATGATGATAGGCTATAAGTTTTATATACTATAGTCGCGACGCTGTTATTCCCGGCGTGACTCCTCCTCTTTGCTTACGTCTTAGAAAGTGAAGGTTCTATAAAGTCTAGGTAGGTAGTATCGTTCGCCATTTTTGTTCTTTCATTGCCGAACTACCATACGAGGAATCTATTTGCTGCACCGTTAAACATTATCATGTCGTAGCTCCTATGATAATAAATCAAACGCACTGTAATTCAGCAAATAATTGAGCGGCAAATAACGTCTTCGTGTGCTTTCTGCGAACGCCAACGAAAGAGCCAAAATGGCGGGCGATTATATTAAGTATTTATCGAGCCTTAAGAAATGAATAACGTCTTCCTCAGCGAATCACAAGACGCACACGTTTAAATGCAGCCGACCTGCAACGCGATTGGCTGCCGGAAATTAGAGCGACGGGACTATAACTTATTGCATTGTAATTGTTTGGAAATATTTCTAAAATTATTATTCATTTTAAAATGCAATTTATATTATAGATGAGGAGGCGAGACCTGGCATGTGAGCTGTGCGAGAAGGGAAAGAATGAGCTATCAGGAAGAGAGTTTGATTCGTGATGGTTAATATTATACGAATCTACCGACACGGAAGTTCACCTCAGACTAAAATCTATTTCCCCCTCTCCATAGTCATTGGTGATGTAGTGACAGCACATGATAAGGTCACAGGACAGGTCTTGCCTCCTCTGCTGTACCTGAACAAATATGTTTATCTTTACTGGGTTTTTATTTCATTTGAAGCGAAAAGGGACACATTTTAAAACAATTGTTCTATTAAAATGAGTGTACCGGTATATAAATTCAAGAAACTAAAGTTAATGCAATGAGGGAGCTTAAAAGTAATGCAGAATTAGAGAATTATGGTTATAAAGATACAAATTAACCTTCTCAAACATAAAAAAAATTCAAAGCTGTTTGTCTCAAAACATGCTTTTCGTCTATGTGCCCCTTTTCCAGTCACCGCCTCAATTATTCTTCTGTTTGTAGCTCTTTCGAAATTCAAACACTAGTTGACCGAAGCTGGAAAGTGGAACTTTTCCTGGCCAACTGCAGCGCATAATCTGTTTCGTTGTGATAAGATTCACATCTACGTGAACAAAGCATCGAAGAGTATCGACAGTGCCATTACATTATTAATTCTGCTTCGTGTGCCGAGGATCATCTTCTCCAGGGCCGTTAACCTCAGAGTAGTGACGCTTCCCACGAAGTTGAGAGGATCCGTGTTCTCAGAATCATGAGATTCGCATAGTTGGTTTACTTTGTCTTTGGAAGATAGACAGGTCTTGGCAA
The DNA here is from genome assembly GCF_040183065.1 of Periplaneta americana. NCBI lineage: Eukaryota > Metazoa > Arthropoda > Insecta > Blattodea > Blattidae > Periplaneta > Periplaneta americana. The sequence continues at coordinate 9,610,834 of NC_091126.1, forward strand.
AGAGAACCGACTTACGAAATATTTTACACGTGGAATTTTTTTAATATGCAGACATCCCTATGATGAGAAGTAAAATTTCTATATGAATCCTCTAGATTCAGAACCCTCTAGAGACCACCTTGTTCATAATTGAGTTACGCCCACATAATAATAATAATAATAATAATAATAATAATGTTTTTATTTTCGCTGGCAGAGTTAAGGCCATAAGGCCTTCTCTTCCACTCAACCAGCCTTAATCAATACAATACATAAATTTAAATTACAAATATTTACACTACACTTAAAAGGTTCTCCAGCAATATTCTTCACTACACATTTATTTAAATTTAGATAAATCTATAAGGTAAAGTAGTAACTTAATTTATGAGCTAATTTAATTCAATGAATTATAATTAATTTAATATTTGAGATAGCTAGTAAAATGATGAAAATTAATTTAATATAAGCTTACTAGGACTATGTTACAGGGAGAATATATATATATATATATATATATATATATATATATATATATATATATATATATATATATATATTTCTATAATGAGAATATTAATGTAATTGCCATTAGAGGTTTTGTAAATCTATTTAGAAAAATTAATGATAATAATAATAATAATAATAATAATAATAATAATAATAATAATAATAATAAGAATGGGCAGATGTTAGTTTCATTATAAGTAACAAATATTAATCAGCAATTCATCTGTTAAGTAAGAATTTATGCAATTTTGACCTAAATGAAGTTATTGTCCAACAACCCCTTATATCACTCGGAAGCGAGTTCCAATTTCTAGCAACTGAAACTGTATAGGATGAAGAATATAAAGATGTCTTGTGGTAGGGTATAATGAGTAAATTGTTATGCTGAGATCTTGTACTTAGCTGATGATATGCGGATAAATTTTGGAAACGAGAAGCCAAATAGATTGGGGTAGCGGTGCGCAGAATTTGAAATAAGAGAACAAGAGAATGCAGGGCTCGTCGATCGCTTAGCCTTAGCCAAGACAGAGTTTGGAAAGACGGGGAAACATGATCATACTTACGAATATTACAAATATAACGGACGCACGCATTATGCACACGTTGTAGCCTGTTGCTCAAATTTGCATTTAGGTTACTTAATATAATGAATTCGAATGATTAATACAGTTTGAATTCAAAAAGCCATTGAATTTGAAGCAAAAAGTTTGTTAAAAGTCATTATTAGGTTGAAAATGCCCCCTATTTCCCACCAGTTACTCAGTTACTGTTAAAATTCTTCAAATTGTGAAAGTGGATGTAGGGGATTTTGAATCTACAGGATTCATATCACCGTGCGCGTAATCCTACGAAGTACAGGGAAATATGTTTTCTTAACCAGAATTCAAAATAAATATGGTTTTAATATCTAGATTAACGTGTAATTTTATTCTTTTCTTTATATTGTAAATGAAAACGAAATAAAGTACTTAAAGTATGATGATGTAGTACAGACCTGTCCACTCCTGTGGAGTAACGGCTAGCGCGCCTAGCCGTGAAACCAAGTGGCCGGAGTTCGATTCCCTGTAGGAGCAAGTTATCTGGTTGAGGTTTTTTCCCGGGTTTTCACTCAACCCAATATGACCAAATGCTGGGTAACTTTCGGTGTTGGACCTCGGATTCATGTCACCGGCATTATCATCTTCGTCTCATTCAGACGCTAAATAACCTAAGATGTTGGTAAAGCGTCGTAAAATAACCTACTAAAATAATAGTACATTATGCAACGAGCCTATAATGAAGGTAATTAAGAAGCGAGTATGGATATTTATGAAACGAGCGCAAGCGAGTTTCATAATTTTCATACGAGCTTCTTAATTACCATTATAGGCGAGTTTCATACGACTTTTTATTCTCGACCATATTTCTAACTTGATATTATTAATTTTCTTTGTATCTGACCTTGACGAATGTCCCGTATGTTGTGAGATGTGCGCAGACGCGAAAGTATTGATTTTTTTCCGAGGAACAGATGTTCACATTGACCTTGCTAGGCCATAAGAACCTACAGAGATAACATTGAAATTAAATTAGACATTGAAAAACGAGATGACAAATTGAATTCATTTGAATATTATTTGCAATTAACGCTAATCATTATAGTAACAGACCATAACCTTCTGCGACAGTAGGCCTATTGGATTTCCAGCCTCCGTGACTTTTCGCTAATTCTCTTTGGATTGCATACCCGAGAATAATCGATACTTGCGGTTTTATAACGGTAGAACAGTTGTAACCTGAGTCGTCATTGACTGAAAGACCTGACCTTTAATGTGTAGGTGTACTTTAATGACATGCATTAAAGGTCTGCTACCAGGTGTATAATTACTACATTTCGGCATGGTCGAGCATAAAAAATAATGAAGTACAGACCTGCAGAACTGTAGCTCCTGAGAGCGACTGCCTTCGCACCCCTTCTACACCACCCACCTTTTCTACCAGTGCGGTCATAGCGTTCTAGTTATGAATAATATGAGTGTGATGCTAGGGTTAAAGTCTTGTGGCATTTAAAGGGTATTGAATGTTTCGTAGACCCGGGTGGCGTGGTCGTGTAATAAGAACCTAAAAGGGAGAGGTTAAACTAAGGGAAAGAAAAGATGTGATGTGATTCATTTCAGTGTTGGAGTTACAATCAAATATTGGTTTCCTCGTGTTGAAAATGCGTGAAATAATTTATTTCAAAGTGTACACCAGCAGAGTGTTTCAAAGTTTTTGTTCCAAATGCTTAAAACTTTTAAAGCAGATATCGGGTTATCTTTATTTGTATGTTCAGGACGTAAAGCTCCGGGGATTATCCATGTCGCCACTCAGTTCAAGGCTACGGCTACTCATTAAATATTTACGGGCTAATAGTTTTGAATAGGTGTCAACTACCGTCAGTTGTCGTCAGTAATGCAGTTGAGAATTAACAGCGAAGCAGTCAACAAACGTAACTCAAGAAAAAGAAGATATAAGTAGCAAGGAATAGCGATGGGTTAAAATACACAAAGCGAATAGCAATTTTGAAGTGTATCGCATGTGAAGGCAGCCTATAGTTGCAAACTTCATTCCACCTCACATTCTCCTTGCTTGGAATTGAATGGATGCTATTAACATAATTTATGTGTCCATTGTTATGGCAGTCAGGAGCTCGAATGCGACAATACAAAACAAGTTTCAATTTTGAAAATAAATTGTCTCCACGTCAGGATCGTAGAGTGCAGAGGATAGCTTTTTTTTTTAGTTCTGTTTTTATTCTGTTGTATTTCTTTTTTAACGAACCGAATGAGCATTCTCGTGGACAGATAAATGACATAAGTCAATAGATTAGGGCCTGATTTTCTGAGTCTATTGCTCATGAGATATGGCAACGATAGGGTTGTATAAACTGAAACTAATAGAGGGCCGCATGTGTGCATGGAACCCAGACCGGTGACTCGAGCGAACATCATGCACACATACAGAGAGAGAGAGAGAGAGAGAGATTGAGAGAGAGAAGAGGACACTTAAATAAATCCAAACAATATAATTGTAATTTGCCCATTACTTTTATTATTGTACTAGGGTGCACATGAATATATGTCGTTCAAAAATTAGTTTCTTCCGTTAAAAAAAATGAAAGAATGAGAGATTTTAAGCTATTTTAAAATACATGCATCACTAAAGGTACGGTCACACATCGCTACTTTTGCTGCGCAACTTTTGTACTGCAGCTGCAAAAGTTGCGTGTCGTGTTCACACGTAAGCCAAAAGTAGCGCGCTGCACGCTACTTTTCGTGCTGCGCAACCCGAGTGCTGCAAAAGTTGCAACTGGAGGTTGCGAATCTGTTCACACACAAGACGCTACTTTTGCAGCCGCAGTCATGCTGCAGGTTTCCATCTCCGTGTTGACTTCTCAGTATACATTTTGTGGTTATTTTCGCATTATTAATAAACTCATGCGAAAGCTTACTTATCTATTATTTGGTTTTCTGTTCTAACTAGTATTCAGAAATTGGCATTATTTTTACTATAAAGCTTTCAAAAACGCCTATATACTTAAATGATAACCAACAGCATATTCACGTAATCAATGTTGGCAACCCTCCTGTTTGAAACTACGCTACAGAAAATTAAAAAAAGTGAATTATATCGTCAGAAAATATTCTCAGACTGTGTTGT